>NC_140940.1:112132968-112217968 GCF_014529385.1 Adiantum capillus-veneris | reverse complement strand
TTTACAACCTTAACATATATATGTGTGTACATATATATCTGTTTATGCATGTATGTAGGCACTAAGTACGGGAGCATAGCATCCGAAGGTTAGACGCTTCCTCTTGGGTATAGTTCTTTTTTAATTGTGGTGTTGCGGTCATTATCCACTCATGCATGGATTACTGCAATGTACCTTTGGTTTTACCACGGTTGAGGAGTTTATGTATTGCTCTTATATTGCTCTTTGTAATGTAGATGTCTGACGATACACCAACTGGTGAGGAGCAGCCAACTGGCTCTTCTTTTGGTTGGTTCACATCTCAGGTGGGCTCCCACCCGGGGTGGACATCGCCTCCAGTGGACTCGAGTCTTGAGTCAATGAGAACAAGCAAAGAAATAAATAATGTTTCTACGTAGTTAACCATAAACCATGAGTTTCATAGGTTTGGTTTTTTGTTATTTGTTGCAGGCATCGCCATCCTACACCTACCCTTCTCAGATTCCTGCACCGGTCGTAGATCCTGACTTACAGTGGGCTATCTCTTTATGAGAGCAGTACCTCCGCTCGACGGAGGATTTGTTTGGCCGCTACACCACACAGCAGCTTGTGACCTACATCATTTCTCCGCACACTACACCATGGGGGAGTCAGGGAGACTCCTTACCTACAGAGCCTCGCATTGACGGCAGCTCTCTCTACTCTCCCTTCCATTTGTCCTACTCCTATTCCATCGCAGGGTCCTACTCCCCTTGCATCACAGGTTCCTACTCCCATGGAATCACAGGGTCATACGCCACTCCATTCCACTCCAGCTTTGCTTGAACATCATCGACGGACTTCCTCTGGTAGCACGCGTCGACGCTCGTCTCAGGACAGCGAGCACCGTGAGAGACGAAGTGGCGGCGGATCTTGTGGTTTCGCATGTTTTGTTAGTGGTGGCGGAATAGAGTCCCCACTTTCAGAGCGTGCCACCCTTGACGCAAAGGACGAGGATACTGATGCACCCGTGCCAGACACGCATGGGTGCTACTACAGGGTTAAATATGGCGGGGAGGTTGATTTCAGCACAGCACAAGGCAGGGCATTTCGATGCCATCTACAAATTCTTATACATTCAACATATAAGAATTGTTTTATAAGGTTCAGAGAAAAATTTCCCGATCATGCACGGTACATTGAGGACGCTCTGTTAGCTAGATTTCCAAACGCCCCCGATCAACATTCTTCACAACAATGGTTGGAGGGCTACATAAAGACATTTATAAAAAACAAGCAGTACAGTGTGCGGCGCGCAACAGCCAACCAAGTCAGAGATCCAGACAGAAGTTACCGCGGTGGCAACATGGCAGATGCGAAGTGGGAGTGGGCGATTCAAGAGAAGAGCGATCAAACTGCGACGGGCTCATCATATACACAACAACGCGAGGCCCGCGCAAAACAAACTCCCACGCACTATGGCTCAGGAGGCAAGGGAGCTTGGAAGGATAAATATATAAGATTATTTGAATTATAACGTTGATCGTTGATTATAAAGATTGTAGTTGATAATTTGGTATTGTTATTTCTAACTTAGGAAAATGTCACTCTCTCTCAACCAACCAAAGAGATGGTCAAGTATTGGGAGCAACATACAGAATTTGATACTTGGCGATGGTTGTTTGAAAACAACCACATCTCTCATGAGCAATTCGAAGCGGCGGCTGGACCACTACAAGCGGTAAGTTTAAACAAGTAATTTTGTATCAATTGTTTTGAGCTACAGATAATTGTTTAATTTGGTTTGGGTTTATGTAAAGTCAAAGTGATCCAACATACGCAAAACATTTAGGCAATTTAACAGAGATACATTAAAATAAGGGGTTTTAATATCCAATTTTGGGAAAATCTCTTAAAATAAAGGGTCATTTTATTCATTCAAACATGTTAAAAGAGGAGTTTTTTTAATACCCCGTGAACGCACGTTTTGTAGGGGGTTACTAAACGGTGAACCCCATGAGCCTGCCTCATGAGGTGTAGGCACTCTAATACACATGTCAGTAACCATAAGTCTCCATAACAAGGTGTGGAGTGGAGAGTCCTGCCCTCTTTAAGTGTAGGAGCTCTAACATGTGTATAAATCTTACCATTCCAATTCAGCTCAGCCCATAAGATCCTTGCCATAACAATGTACAATGTATCTCAACTAATGTTTTGGGTAATGTGACCGAGGGTTTGTGTGAGATGAGGGCGTGCTTGATGAGGTGTATTGTATATGTGAGATGAGGGCATGCTTAATGAAGCGTATTGTATATGTGAGAGTAAATTTTAAATCACTGATGATTGTCGCAACAAAACTAGAAGAAAATTAGTGATGGTGACATTTACAAGAACAAGAAAAGGGAAAGAGGAAGCAATTATTGTAGATAATTCCATAATGACATTTTATAACATCAACTTGTGAAGGAATTGACGGGCAAAAGTTATATCATAAATGTCAACATCAATTTGACAAAGATAGAGTATGTTTGGGTAGAAAAAATACTCATAAACTATGATTCACTGTTTGAGAGTATCCTACCCAAAGGATATTGTGCAACTAAAAATACAAAAATACATGTGTGTTTTGTGGGCATAAAGTTATTGATGTACTGTTCTCTTTGAATGGGAAAAGTAGTCATATCTAAGAGTTTGGAGCAGTGGTGCGTCAGCTTGAATGGTATGCTAGCTTAGAATGAAACAACAAGGAAATAGTCAACATTATGGTTGCGAAGCTCTTTGTGATCCATTAGACACAGAATAAGGTAGGAAAAATACAAGTAAATCAAGAAGACAGTGATTGAAATCATGCGGGTGAGTGTTGGCTAGACAGAGAGTCATATTGTCGTAAATTTGTGGTGAACATAATAAAGATAATGGTGTTGACCAAATTTACTATAATTAAGAACTAGAAAAAACAATATGACAATGAGTAATGTAGTAATAAAATGTCCATAAATTTGCAAATACATCAAACTTTAAACCCTACATATGAGTTCATGACAGTTTTTAACCTCAATTAATGAAATAAAGACCATGTAGTAGCATCAACACTCAAGTTGCAAAAAGGGGTTACAACCCAAGCTTACATTAGGAGTATTTGTAGATATGATCAGATAAAATGTGGTACTAGCTTGTGCTAATTAAAAGCACTAACTAACTTAAAATATAATGCAGTCAATTACTTAGTAAAAATAATCAATTACAATATGTTATCATTCACCATGCACTGTCAATGTTTAGATCAAACAACTAAGATAATAGAGAGTAAGAAGATTTTAAAAGAGAGATAAAATGATAATTTTATTCTTGTTATTCTATAGACAAAAAAAGACTTATAAAAATTGCAATTGACACATTTATATGGGCTTTTTGTCGTCATAGATATCATGAACCTCTGTCTCTCTCCCAGTTGTAACTTGGCTATGGGAGTCATTTCTTTCCATTTGGGGAAAGTGTCTTGTGGTTCTTAACACATCCACGGACCGTAATCAAAACAAGAGAAGTATGGCTTGTGAGTTTGATACCAATGATTGGAGAGGGTAAAATTCGTGACGGGTATGTGTTACTGTGCATGGATCTCTGAGTGTTCTTTTGATAGGTGGTCAAAGAGATATGGGGATTTTTTATTCCACCAATTTCCAATGCACATGTCTCTAAAATTAGCGGTCATTCGTGGTTTGTGGTAATTGTTGAACATGATACTGTTATGAAGGGGATTATTACATAGGATTTTTCCAAATAGATCATTAAAATGATCAAGGGAACTGAATGACAAGAGGGGTGTACATTATTCTTGATCACTCTATCCTTACTCTACACATCACAATGGGAAAAGAGTCCCATTGTTGATTTAGGGTGAGTACCTTAAGAGCGCAAGTGGTTTAGACCGTCCGTGAGTGTAGTAAGTCAAATGCATTAATGTAAAGGGTTTTATTTGTGACACATACCACGTTGGTGCAAAGTTTTGCTTTATCCCACTTGATGTTTCCTGGGCGGGGTGTGTTGGGTTACCATATACATGTGGTAGTGATGTGTGTGAACACACTAGGACCGACGGGGCATTTTTTCCCTCTTTAGGAGGTTTTTTTGCCCGAGCATTGTATATACACCCATCACTCTAGGGCTATCTATCTTTCCATTGCACACTAAGTTATACACTGTCTATTGTGTGCCTTCAGCTTCCTTCGTCTTCTCCAAGCTGTGTGTGTTTCTCTGCAACCCTAATTTCAACAATTGGTGTCAGAGCAGGTTTCGTCCTCCCGGGCTTAGTCCCCAACTGCTCCAGTACACGCCTGCTCACTTTCTTCGATTTCAGTGAGCTTTGGCGAGTGTTCGCAGGTCGACAAATACTTCAGGCATGCTCATAGAGCTCGGTCAGATTTCTGATTCGGGCTCATTTCGGCCTCCGTTTCCACTACAGGCAGTACTGCACAGGCTATTTCTTCATTTTGTGCAGAATTTCTATCATTGAAGTTTTCTGCATAACAGGTGCCTTATACTCTTCTACGGTTTGTGCCATATAGCACATGTTGTTCCCGCTCCATTTCTCCTATTTTCGGGCAGTTTTCACATCAGGTGCAACATTTACCATGGCCGACAACAATAACACAGATGTGTTCAAGATGTTTGTTGTTGAGGACAGGTTGGATGGGGACAACTACCCTATGTGGGCTTATATGATACAACATGTTCTTGTGTCAAAGGGCGTCTGGAACATTGTGCAGGGCATTGACATATGTCCTAGTTCTGAGGATGTAGGCGATGTTGAGGATGTTGCAGGTCTTGCTGCTGTTAGAGTTGTTTTTCCTACGGCAGAAGAAGCTTGTTGGGATGTTAGGGATGCGCAGGCTCATGCATTGATTATGTTGTCTGTGAAGCGCACCATTGTTCCTCACATCCGTTTCGAAATCTACAAAACAGGCTTGGGTTATTCTAGCTGGTCGTTATGCAAGTCGCAATGAGGCTAAAATTTCTTTGCTGCATAAAGAGCTGAAGTCGAAGATTATGCATGAGGAAGATGATATGGACACTTTCCTTGCTAGTGTCAAGGATATCAATGAGCAACTCATTTCTGCAGGTGAAGTCATTTGAGACTGTTCTTGATGCCTTACCAGATTCTTACCAGACTTTTGCTAGTACTTGGAGACTTATGACCCAAGGAAATCCTGAAGTTGTGAAGTTTGATGCATTATGCACATTGTTGTTGCAAGAGTCACTTTTCAGAAAAAACAGGACTCGACAACGTGCAGTTGAATAGGATTTTATTTCTTCTCAAAGAAAGGGTGGTAACAACAATGCAGCCACTTCTTATATTGGTTCTACTGCGCGAGTGGCAAAAATACTGTTCCTAATGCTTCTGTTGGCAGCACTTCGTCTGGAAATTCTGGTGATAAGGGCAAAAAGAAGATGCGTTGCCATTATTGTAAAGCTAATGATCACTTGATCAAGCAGTGTCCTAAGTTGAAGGCCAAAGAGACTAAGAAGAAAGAGGGTGGTTCCACTACAAATGCAGCCATTTTTGAGTCTTCTGTAAAAGGAGACTGTAATGCTGATGTTGATGTAGAATGGGCCTTTAGTGCAGAGTGCACTTACAATCCTGTTGTCCATGATGCATGCTTGTTAGTTGCTGCAGATTCACATGTGTGGTATTTCGACAACGATTCTACAAAGCACATTACCTCACATCGTGAATTGTTTACCTCTCTCAAGTCTGTCCCTCATGGGAATTTAGTCACTTGTGCCAACAATGCCTCTTATCCAGTTCAAGGAGTTGGAAAGATTGTGCTTATTGTTACTAATGGCAGTTCTTTCACACTTGTTGATTCACTTTATGTACCTCAGATCAAGAATAATCTCTTCTCTGTATCCGCACTTGCTAGACTTGGACTTGTAGTCAAATTTTTGGATGACAGATGTACAATTCATGATCTCAATTTTGGTGATGAAATTGTTGCATCTGGTCTTTTGTGCCGTGGGCTGTATAAGCTCACTTTGTATGACAAGTGTGGACAAAATTTTTCAAATGCTGTTGCAGATTCAAGGGCTTTTTCATATGCAAAACTCTGGCATGCACATTTTGGTCATCTGAATTTTTTCAGTTTGCTGTGTTTGCAGAAATCTGATATGGTTGCTTCTTTTTCGCCTCATGAAGCGCCTGTCAAACATGTTTGTGAAGGCTGTATTTTGGGTAAGATGCAGCGTTCTAAGTTTCCAAAGGATTGTTCAGTTCGGGCCACATGCAGGTTGCAACATGTGCATAGTGATGTTTGTGGGCCATGCAAACTCCGTCCTTGGGAAATTACCTGTACTTCGTGACTTTCATTGATGAATAATCCAGGCATGCATGGGTATTTCCGCTTAAAGCGAAGTCCGAAGTTTTTATGTGCTTCAAATTTTTTTTGGCTATGGCTGAAAATGTATCGAAATGTACTATGGGCACCCTCCGTTCCGATCGAGGGGGGGAGTATATGTCTCATGAATTTAATGCATTTCTGGCTAGTCATGGGATAAACCACCAATGTACAGTGCCTTATACACCTCAACAAAATAGTGTTGCTGAGAGGAAAAGTAGGTCACTGACGGAAATGGCACGGTGTATGGTCAAAAGTCAGGCTTTGCCGCATTCTTTTGGGCTTGATGCCATCATGTGTGCCACTTATGTACTTAACAGGTGTCCTTCAAAAGCTTTGCAGTCTATTACTCCATATGAAGCATGGCATGATAGAAAGCCTTCTATTGAGCACATGCGTGTTTTTGGCTGTTTGGCATATGGTTTGGTGCCACAAGTGCGACGCAGAAAATTGGATGATAAGGCTGTCAAATGTATTTTTGTATGTTGGTTATAGTGCTGAAAGCAAAGGTTACAGGTTGTATCATCCGCAAACAAAACGTGTTCTGGTTTCTCGGGATGTAGTACGTGTTTGTGGAAGATTCTGTTCAGCCCTTGCTGTCATGTACTAGAGACAATAATGTAAGCTCACACGACATTTATGACACTTTGTTGCCTCTTTTCAGTGGTGGAAATAAGAATGTAAGTTTCAATGAGGCAAATGTACAGCCTATGGGGGTTTCTGAAAATGATTTAGATCAGCCTCTTACTGATGTAGATGTACATGATGTACTTGATGAGGAAAGAGCTGAAAATGAGCAGGCTAGAGGTATGCCAAAATGGCTGGTGCACACTTTGCGTGACGGTAAATTGGATGCACCTTTGTCTAGTCATACTCGTTCAGGCTCTCGACATGCATCTTATGCATCAGATTGTTATGCTTTGGCTATGTCTAGCTTACATGATGTTGAGGAGCCTCTGTCTTTTGATGAAGCAAAGAATTCAGAAAATTGGATCGCTTCCATGCAATTAGAATATGATGCCCTTATAGAAAATGACACATGGACTTTATGTGATTTGCCTCCTAGCAAAAAGGCCATTGGTACGAAGTGGGTTTACAAGTTGAAACTAAGCCGGATGGTGAGATCGATCGCCATAAGGCTCGACTTGTTGCAAAGGGTTATGCACAGCAAAAAGGCATAGATTATGAAGAGACTTTTTGTCCCACTTGTCATATGACTACTGTGCGTTTTCTATGTGCATTGGCAACTCATTTTGGTTGGGATGTACATCAATCAGACATTGTTACTGCTTTCTTGAATGGTGACATATTTGAGGAACACTACAAGAGGTTGTGTGCTCTTGTGACGCTGTTAGCGACGGAAATACACTGGGTTTTTATAACCCCCGGCGTCGCCAAAACCGTCGCTACGAGAGCGTCGCTATAAGCGTCGCAATATAGAGACGCTCATAGCTCATAGCGACGCTACAGAGCCATAAATAGCGACGGTTACAGCGACGCCCGAGAGAATTTTTTTTTGGTGGCAGGGCATTCAACCATCAACCATATTGTACTTGATTCACTTTTTAAAAAAAGTGCAAGGGTAGATAATAGACCCAAAATAGTCACCCAAAAGACGCATTGTTTGCAAAATTGACAATTCTACACATCATAGGCAAAATGAATTGATTGGAAAATGTAATAATGACAATTGTACAACATCTTAGGCATAAATAATTGATTGGCAAAAGGAACTACGGTGACAAATGTAATAATATACATGGTTCAAAAAGACGTATAAAATCCGTCTCATGATACATAAGCTATGAGAAACCCTAAACTAATGCTATCTAGCTACGACTAAACTGACGTCGTCTAGTCAGACGTCTCATCGCGTCCAAGCGGCGTATCTGTCGGATTCTGCAAAAAAAGACAATAAGACAGCTTTCAGTAAGTATAAACATATAACGACATTTATAAAACAATACAAAAAATAAAAAAGAGTAAACCCTAATACTAACCATGCCGTCGCGAGAACTGAGAATGTCCATCAGGGCGTTTAAGCCCTTCCTGCCTGCGTACTCGCGCTCGTACGGTGTGGGATCACGTCCTGTCATCGACCACTGTCAAAACATACAAAGATTTCATTATGTTAGAATTAAAAAACTCATAAACCCTAAACTATAGAACATAAAGAGCAATGTGAAAACACTTACAAAATCGGCCTCAAATGATGCCCATCCACCGCTCCCCAAGTGGTGCGAGCTCCCTGCCTCTACTTGCCCTCTGGCTGCATCCTTTTGTTGCTTCCACTTGTCGGGATTCTCGCGCGCTTCTTTCTTCGCATTCTTCCAATCTTCTTTGGCCAGCCAATCTGGCCTGTTCCACCCATTCTTGATTGCTTTTTGCACTTCGGAACGCTTGTGTTTGCAGTATTCGCGCATTCGAATCTTCATCAGGTCTTCATTGAAGCGCTGATCCCGTCTCCACTCGATTCATGCCCTTTGTCGCTCTTGCTTTGCATCCTCATATTGTGAAATCCACTTTTGCATCACTGGATTGTGAAGCATGCAAAATCGGTTGATTTTAGCCTCTAGATCTTCCGTCATCTTCTTCTCAACACCTAGATTGCACATGACAATCCCAGATATGCGCTCATCATCTATGGTTCGCCATAGCGTGTCCCGAGATTTATCAAATCCGTCTAGCCACTCTCCAATGTACACTAGGGACTCTGATACCAACCAACCTTCTGCCATGCTACCCTCCAGACGTGCCTTTTGACGCACATATCCCTTAAGCGTTTTCATGAAACGTTCTAAGAAGAACATCCATCTGGAATGAAGTGTGCCAGCTATTTCCACCTCATCAACTATGTGAACAAGAAGATGCACCTGAATGGTTAGCATTGTAGTAGGAAAATGTTTCTCAAACATGCACACAAGCTCCGCAGCATTTAGTTTGGCGAATAGTATGGAGTCTACGTTGATCTCCTTTTGTGAGATCCATTGCACCAGCTTTGCAAGTTTGTAGATTGTGTTACGGATGTCGAGAGACAAACATCCCTCAATGGCAACCGGTAAAATAAATTGTAAAGTATGTGCAGCAATGATATTAAAGTCCACATTTTATGCAATGATATTAAAGTCCACTATGAACGTACCTGACACATTTTATGCCAATCGTGTGACTTCAAACCGGTAAGCTTTCCTTCTTTAGTAAAACACGTTCGGAGCGAGTGCATTACGCCAGTGGGGGTCCGCAAAGATCGAATGGTCTCTTTTACTTTGCGTTCTTGGGCTCCTGTGAAAATCCATGGTGCTTTAGGGAGTTTTATCGATCCATCAGACGCTGTTTGCGGCCAATATTGCTCCATACGATCCACATTTCTAAGGTCAACTCTGGCTCCCAAAGTATCTTTCTTGCCGGTCAGATGGTCCCATAGTAGATTACCCACATTCTTGAATATGTGCATTGGATTGAGCAAGTGATTGATCATGAGTCGGGGCCAGTATGGTAACTCGTACCATAGAGATAGTCTCTTCATCCCTGGAGGCAATCCGTCATCGCACATCTCCTTCTGCTCTAACCATGCTTGTGCAGACATCCTTGGTGGCTCTCTTCCCAAAAAGCCGTCGCGTAACACATGATTCTCTGGAAGATACACTTGATGACCTTCGTAGATTTGCTTCTTCAGTGAGGGTGCCCTACGTGCATTCAGTCTAGGTCCACATGTGACACATGCTCTGTATCCGCTTGTTTGAAGCCCTGCATGTATACACATGATAATAGACCAACTATGGGAAAAAACAAGATTTACAGTGTCTGAGTGAGGAGTGTCAATAGATCACCTGAGCATTCTGTTAGCCTGGGATAGTCATGCATGGTCCACATTAGAATGCCTCTGATCAAAGCATTCCGTCGTCCTGTGTGTCGGCTCATATCCACCACCTCTATGCCAATCCACAATTGTTCACTACAAGAGGCTATTCATATTAGCGACGCTCAAAAAAAAAAATTCCCGGCGTCGCTATGAGCGTCGCAAATTTCTTTGTAAATTTGCGACGCTCATAGCGACACCGGCTGGGCTAAAAAAATAACCGAGCGCGCCCAAAAACTCAGATCTCAGATCTGAGTTTTTCGACGCCCTCAAGCAAGGAGCAGGTAACGCTCTCCCTCAGTCTCTCTCTCTCTCTCTCGGTCTCTTTCTTCTCCACACACACACACACACACACACACACACGAGGAGAGGAAGGAGAGCCAGGTATGCTCCTTCCCTCTCCTCATTCTCATGTTCCCTTCCCCTCTTTCTCTCTCCCTCTCTCTCTCTCTCACACACAACATACACACACACACATAGTGTTTTTGAGAGAGAGAGAGAGAGAGAGAGAGAGAGAGAGAGAGTACAAACAAAAACAAAAACGCACACACATACATAAACAAAGAATGCACACACATTGAGAGAGAAAAAGAGAGAGAGAGCATGCATAAACAAAAAACGCACGCATTGAGAGAGGAAAAGAGAGAGAGAACATGCATAAACAAAAAACGCACACATTGAGAGAGGAAAAGAGAGAGAAAGCATGCATACGATCCAAAAAAACGCACACACATTGAGAGAGAAAGAGAGAGAAACTAATTTAACGTCGTAGGAAACTAATTAAAATTAAAAGACCTAAAGATCTAGCCGACGAGGAGTTGAACTCAAGACCTATTATTCAAGAGGGAAATGGCATAATCAATCTATCATACTTGGCATGGGTGATAGAAAGGTTATACCATTTATCTCTTTTTATTGGCACACACATCCACACACGCACACACACACAAGAAGAAGAGAGTCGTAGGAAACTATCCTAAAAGACGTTAAAGATTAGGTTATATGTAGACTTACATTAAATTAGATTTAGGTTTATTTTTAACTAGATTTACGTTTATTTACGCTAGATTTAGATTTACGTTATATTAGATTAGATTTAGGTCTCCATAGACTGCGATGACTGCATGAAGCGGGTGAAGAAAGCCCTCAATGGAATATAGGGTATTGCTGCCTTCACTCATGGTGGGCTCCGTCGATCCAAAAGTACTGGTGAAATGCCTTCAGAAGATAGGGAAGAAGGTGGATCTTCAAGGCGGCAAGAGTCACTACATCCCCGACACAATGACCATCTAGACAACCTCTAGTCATTCAACAGCAACTTCAAAGCTAGTAACAAGAGCAAGAACGGTCTAAAGGGCCAATTGCTGTCGTCAGATGTGGATGGAGATGAGGCAGCGTCACTGCGGGAAGTTAGCTCTCACATCTTTAGTGATGAGAATGCCAACTCTTGCCGAGTTATGTGAAAAATTATGTGTTAAATCAGTTTTAAGGTTCTTATAACCCCTGTTAGTTTAGTTCTTTGTTTTTAATATAACATAATTTACGTTAGATTTAGATTTATGTTATATTAGATTAGACTTAGGTTTATTTAGGTTTACCCACACACACACACACACACACAAGAAGAAGAGAGTTTTAACGTCGTAGGAAACATGGCACGTCCGGAGGGTAGCATGGCAGAAGGTTGGTTGGTATCAGAGTCCCTAGTGTACATTGGAGAGTGGCTAGACGGATTTGATAAATCCCGGGACATGCTATGGAGAACCATAGATGATGAGCGCATATCTGGGATTGTCATGTGCAATCTCGGTGTTGAGAAGAAGATGACGGAAGATCTAGAGGCTAAAATCAACCGATTTTGCATGCTTCACAATCCAGTGATGCAAAAGTGGATTTCAATATATGAGAATGCAAAGCAAGAGCGACAAAGGGCACGAATCGAGTGGAGACGGGGAAGACGACCACCGATGCACTATCCAGCGGTTTTGGAGAGCCTAGCAACCTTCATGAGTTTAAGATGGTTGCACAACCAATTGAAAAGCGCACAACAATGCGGTGACGAAGTGACTGAAGAAGAGTTGGAGTACTCTCGGGGTTGCGCGACCAAGGTAAGTTTGCAATGTACGACAAGCAAGTGACTTTATTTATAAACGTTTGAACGGCCACTTATAATCTTTGTTCGTTGTAGTATAAGTCATACACAGCAGCATGGTGTAAAGGTTGACATTTTAGGGTGGAACGAATCGACAAAAAGCGTTTTACTCAAGATTGTGGAATCATGGCAAAATTTGAACAGTCTAGTCGACGACATTCCTCTGATGCAGATCCTGTGGTGGTAGAACTCACTTACTTCGGCATGCTGCAAGAGATTTTGAGGATCGATTACAGAGGATTTTTTGTCGACTTGTTCGACGTGCAATGGTTCAAGATAATCATGGAGGGTCGCAACGCTACTGTGCGTAGAGGAGAGTCTGGTTTTCTTGAGGTGGATTTACTAAGAAATGGACTAACCTAAGAGACACTTTTGTACTACCCGAGCATTGTGAACAAGTAAGCATGTAAATAGTTAACATCCCCCTTTTACAAGTTATGTGCTTGAAAGCTCTCATGTAAGTTATGTGGCTCTGGCAGGTAATATTTCATCCTACAAAGTCTACATCAAACTGGTGGTACGTCATAGAGGTAGCCCCTCGTAGTGCAAGGACGTATGAAGGCTACCATGTGCCAATCACAATGGCATCAATGGAGGAGATCAGAGAAGATGCTCAATCAGAAGCCGCTACGGTGGTGCCAGACGAGCATCAAGATGCTACTACTCTATATGGGGTGCATGTAGAGGAGCTACAAAATGAAACAGAGGATATGTGTTTAAACGGAGAGCTCTATATAGATATAGGAAGTTATGCTGAGTTAGGCGAGGATGAGAGAGAGATCTCTTAAAGCCACAAATATTGTATTTGAACAATTTTGCTCCGTGTTGTAAAAGCTCTGGCTCTCTAAGTACCTTCCATGGTGTATAACGCTCTTTTCTACTCGCGCTCACATCTTTTGATTGAAAATTTTGAGTTTTCGACTTGCCTCTTCTATCACTCGATTCATTGCCTCATTGTATTTATATGCGTCATTACGTCATTGTATTTAATGGTCTTTGCGTCATTGTATTTATATGCGTCATTACGTCATTGTATTTAATGGTCTTTGCGTCATTGTCTACTCTATTCATTCAATATTAAGTTTAAATATTCGTGTGTTTAATGCACGTATGGATGATGAGGAGTTTCTTTCTTCTTTGTCACCGCAGCAGAGACAGTGGTCGGTGGAGCGTCATCGCTCTGGCGCATCATCGCGCGTTCCTACCCTATCCGCATCTCCCTCTCTTTCGGAGCATTCGGCGCGCTCCGAAGCTTCGGCGTCGACAAGACGAGCTTCACACTCGTTTAGACACCGGCGCTCTAGTGGTGGCGGTGGCGGTTGTTGTGGGGATTCCGCCACCGATGCCTCCACACCGCCTCGTGTTCGACGAGGCTCTTTACCCTCCCCTTCTTTGCCCGCCCCCACACCAGCCACAGCATCGCCATCTACGCCAGGTTTTGCACGGCTGACTGTTCCTAGAAGCTACACACCTCTACCTACTCCGCCAAGAGCCACCCCACTCGACACTCCTCGCTTCGGGGCCCAGGCGTCGGTGGAGACACCTGACGTCCGTACCCCCATCGACATGCCGCTAGAGACCCCTACCGGGACACCCAGGTTCACGCGTCACCGGCCAGAGGGCTTGTCTTACTCCATCGACTTCAGCGGCGGCATCATCATGGATGATCACGGCAAGAAGGTGATCTCGCGCATGCGTGGTCTTTGCTCTCAGCTGTTTAGACACTACTTACTAAACAAATGGAGTGAAGTACCAAGTGATTTAAAAAACACAGTCATCAGCATACTTCATGATGAGTTTCCCGTTCCAACACGGGATCAGCGCTTCAATGAAGACCTGATGAAGATTCGAATGCGCGAATACTGCAAACACAAGCGTTCCGAAGTGCAAAAAGCAATCAAGAATGGGTGGAACAGGCCAGATTGGCTGGCCAAAGAAGATTGGAAGAATGCGAAGAAAGTAGCGCGCGAGAATCCCGACAAGTGGAAGCAACAAAAGGATGCAGCCAGAGGGCAAGTAGAGGCAGGGAGCTCGCACCACTTGGGGAGCGGTGGATGGGCATCATTTGAGGCCGATTTTGTAAGTGTTTTCACATTGCTCTTTATGTTCGATAGTTTAGGGTTTATGAGTTTTTTAATTCTAACATAATGAAATCTTTGTATGTTTTGACAGTGGTCGATGACAGGACGTGATCCCACACCGTACGAGCGCGAGTACGCAGGCAAGAAGGGCTTAAACGCCCTGATGGACATTCTCAGTTCTCGCGACGGCATGGTTAGTATTAGGGTTTACTCTTTTTTATTTTTTGTATTGTTTTATAAATGTCGTTATATATTGTTTATACTTACTGAAAGCTGTATTATTGTCTTTTTTTGCAGAATCCGACAGATACGCCGCTTGGACGCGATGAGATGTCTGATTAGACGACGTCAGTTTAGCTGTAGCTAGATAGCATTAGTTTAGGGTTTCTCATAGCTTATGTATCATGAGACGGATTTTATACGTCTTTTTGAACCATGTATATTATTACATTTGTCACCGCAGTTCCTTTTGCCAATCAATTCTTTATGCCTATGATGTTGTACAATTGTCATTATTACATTTGCCAATCAATTCATTTTGCCTATGATGTGTACAATTGTCAATTTTGCAAACAATGCGTCTTGTGGGTGACTATTTTGGGTCTATTATCTACCCTTGCACTTTTTTAAAAAAGTGAATCAAGTACAATATGGTTGATGGGTGTTAAGCTATATATAGTATCTTTTGTTAAGCTATATATAGTATCTCTATATATAGCTTAACAATGGGTGGCAGGGCATTCAATGCCCTGCCACCAAAAAAAAATTCTCTCGGGCGTCACTATAACCGTCGCTATTTATGGCTCTGTAGCGTCGCTATGAGCGTCGCTATAGTCTGCAGTGTAACCGTCGCTATAACCGTCGCTATGAGCGTCTCTATATAGCGACGCCCATAGCGACGGTCATAGCGACGGTTTTAGCGACGCCGGGGGTTATAAAAACCCAATGTATTTCCGTCGCTAACAGTGTCACAAGAGCACACAACCTCTTATAGTGGTTGTAGCTCTTCCAATAGTGGACGAAGATACACATCCATATTTCCCACTTTATATCGCCCTGGCACAATCAAGCTTAGCCATAGGTGCCCCTTCTTCGTAGTCAACCACGGGGGAATGTTGTAGTTGACGATGACAACGAGCCATACACTGTAAGATGTTGATCTTTGACCAAATGGATTTACGCCATCCATAGCCAGGCCTAAGCACAAATTTCGAGCTTCCCTGGCAAAATCCGACCATGTTCCATCTATATGTTTCCACGCTACGCAATCTACAGGAACTCATAGCACACAATCCGAAGATTTATTCTCCTCATGCCATGATGCTAGGGCGGCCATGGACTTACATTCGAAGAAATGCTTGATGCGAGGAAGCAGAGGGAAATGTGGCAAAACCTTTTGTGGAATTTTTGTCCCGTGGAGATCTACTCGATATCTTTCGGAATCACATTTCAGACACTTCTCCATGTCTATTTATTCCCCTCTGAAAAGAATGCAGTCATTAGGAAAAGCGTGGATAGAATTGTAATCCATCCCCAAGTTTCGCAAAATCTTTCTTGCTTCATCTCGGGAATCTGGCATCACATTGTCAGCTGGTAGTATGTGCTCTTTCAGCAATCTACACAACATAAAAATATGATACAGTCGTGTAAAAATCTATCAGATCATTATACATTTAGAGTTTTATTAAAGTAAACTAATTGTAATAGATCACCTGAAAAGCGCTGTGACGCTAGTGTCACTCCATCCAAACTTTGCCTGCATGTTGAGAAGAACCAGGAGTGCTTTCAATCTAGACATACGTGCTCCATTATACAATGGCGTATCGGCTTCACTTTTCATATCATCATAGATAAGCCTTTCTGAATCCATGATCGTCTCGATCATTTTATCAATCTCGGGCTCAAACATTGCCTCGTTGGGAATGTGCTTTGCATGATCATCACCCGAGCTGTCAGAGGCTACATGTTGTGGCCTCACATATGCTGCTTGACCAAAGCGCCTGCGAACACGTCTATTGGGTTGCAAGATTGCTGCTTGCTGGCCAGCGTCAGAGTCCGACGAGTTATAATTGGCAGCAACTCAATCTATAATAGATGGATCGAACTCGCCAAATTCGCGAACGTGCTGCAAAGAAACACGTCTTGTCCGTCGCACAGCATGCTTGCATTGATTACAAGGACATAAGACCCTCGTTGAGAGATAGGTGTTTCGGTTGGACGGTCCCACATCCTCGTCGCTACTCATAATGAGGATAAAAAACTTATAGCCTAGACAACAAATTTAATATTCTATTGGCATTCTTCGTCTTATCTCTCTCTCTCTCTCTCTCTCTCTCTCTCTCTCTTTACCTCACATTCTCTAGTCATGTCCAATCCCCGCACACCTCGGTCTAGAGGTGCACGGAGATCAGAACCATCGGGTTATAATCTCGTCTTTATTGGTCAATACCTATATTTGTGGGTACAAGAAATCTACACACCCACGTCTACATGATACTGCATGTAGTGGACAAAATCCCTTTGCCTCTTCTCTAGCTGTAGCACTTCACAGCATCTTAACATCTTTTCACAGTAGATCTTTTCACTGTTCGTCTAACTCTAAACCCTAAACCGTAAGTAATTCTTGCGTGGACTCGATCTAACGTAAATAAGCGTAAATCTAACTAAAAATAAACCTAAATCTAATTTAACGTAAGTCTACATCTAACCTAATCTTTAACGTCTTTTGGGATAGTTTCCTACGACGTTAAAACTCTCTTCTTCTTGTGTGTGTGTGTGTGTGTGTGTGTGGGTAAACCTAAATAAACCTAAGTCTAATCTAATATAACATAAATCTAAATCTAACGTAAATTATGTTATATTAAAAACAAAGAACTAAACTAACAGGGATTATAAGAACCTTAAAACTGATTTAACACATAATTTTTCACATAACTCGGCAAGAGTTGGCATTCTCATCACTAAAGATGTGAGAGTTAACTTTCGGCGGTGACGCTGCCTCATCTCCATCCACATCTGACGACAGCAATTGGCCCTTTAGACCGTTCTTGCTCTTGTTACTAACTTTGAAGTTGCTGTTGAATGACTAGAGGTTGTCTAGATGGTCATTGTGTCGGGGATGTAGTGACTCTTGCCGCCCTGAAGATCCACCTTCTTCCCTATCTTCTGAAGACATTTCACCAGTACTTTTGGATCGACGGAGCCCACCATGAGTGAAGGCAGCAATACCCTATATTCCATTGAGGGCTTTCTTCACCCGCTTCATGCAGGCATCGCAGTCTATGGAGACCTAAATCTAATCTAATATAACGTAAATCTAAATCTAGCGTAAATAAACGTAAATCTAGTTAAAAATAAACCTAAATCTAATTTAATGTAAGTCTACATATAACCTAATCTTTAACGTCTTTTAAGATAGTTTCCTACGACGTTATAACTCTCTTCTTCTTGTGTGTGTGCGCGTGTGTGGATGTGTGTGCCAATAAAAAGAGATAAATGGTATAACCTTTCTATCACCCATGCCAAGTATGATAGATTGATTATGCCATTTCCCTCTTGAATAATAGGTCTTGAGTTCAACTCCTCGTCGGCTAGATCTTTAGGTCTTTTAATTTTAATTAGTTTCCTACGACGTTAAATTAGTTTCTCTCTCTTTCTCTCTCAATGTGTGTGCGTTTTTTTGGATCGTATGCATGTTTTCTCTCTCTTTTCCTCTCTCAATGTGTGCGTTTTTTGTTTATGCATGTTCTCTCTCTCTTTTCCTCTCTCAATGCGTGCGTTTTTTGTTTATGCATGCTCTCTCTCTCTTTTTCTCTCTCAATGTGTGTGTGCATTCTTTGTTTATGTATGTGTGTGCGTTTTTGTTTTTGTTTGTACTCTCTCTCTCTCTCTCTCTCTCTCTCTCTCTCTCTCTCTCTCTCTCTCAAAAACACTATGTGTGTGTGTGTGTATGTTCTGTGTGAGAGAGAGAGAGAGGGAGAGAGAAAGAGGGGAAGGGAACATGAGAATGAGGAGAGGGAAGGAGCATACCTGGCTCTCCTTCCTCTCCTCGTGTGTGTGTGTGTGTGTGTGTGTGTGGAGAAGAAAAAGAGAGAGAGAGAGAGAGAGAGTGAGGGAGAGCGTTACCTGCTCCTGGCTTGAGGGCGTCGAAAAACTCAAATCTGAGATCTGAGTTTTTGGGCGCGCTCGGTTATTTATTTAGCCCAGCCGGCGTCGCTATGACTGTCGCAAATTTACAAAGAAATTTGCGACGCTCATAGCGACGCCGGGAATTTTTTTTTTGAGCGTCGCTGTGTGAGCGTCGCTAATATGAATAGCCTCTTGTAGTGGAATTTTTGTAACGCAGCCTCGCGGTTTTGTCATAAAAGGACAAGAGGACAAAGTGTGCAAATGTAACAAGTCTTTGTATGGGTTGAAGCAATCTCCTCATGCTTGGTATGAGAAAGCTGACACTGATTTCGTCAAACAAGGCTTTCGTAACAGTCCAACAGAAAGCACATTGTATGTAAAGCGTGAGGGTGATGTACTTCTCATTGTGGTTCTTTACGTTGATGATTTGCTGATCATTGGACAAAATGAGAGACATATTGCTGAATTTAGGGCTGATTTGAATACTACTTTCAAGATGAAAGATTTGGGGCTATTGCATCATTACTTGGGTATACAGTTTAAGTAGTGTGATGGTGGTATTGCCTTGTGTCAGAAAAGTTACATAGAGACATTGCTATGTAAGTTTGGACTTGAGGATTGCAAACCTATTGCCACTCCCATGGAAACAAGTTTGAAATTGACTCTACATGATGCTGGCAATATTCCTGCTGATGTCACTCTTTATCAAACTGCTGTTGGCTGCCTCATTTATGTATACAACACGAGGCCGGATATTCAGTTTGCAGTCTCACAGGTCAGTATATTTATGCATAGCCCAAGGTCTAAGCATTCGCAGGCTGTCAAGAGGATTTTTCGCTACCTTAGTGGCACTTTACATGTCACAAGAACAGAATAATAGAGATAGACAACAAAAGATAGAGAAAGAGATCTTTGTATTGGCGAATTTTTGCAGAGTCTTGATACAACAGAGGAGCAATTGAATATGGGCACACTCCGTTGTATGGAGCTCAAACCTCCCGACCACCCCCGAGCTTTAGCCCGCTTGCATGCACCGTCTCACTCGCACTCGCACTCGCACTCAAAATCCCAATCGCACTCGCACTCGCAGAAGAGGAGATCTTTGAAATGATCCCCAAATGCACCACCCGTCTTTCTTTTCCTTCTTTTCCTCGAAAAGCATGCGACCTGTCAAAAAAGTCACTTTTCTATTTTTAGCGTTCGGTCGACTTGACTTTCGCACCAAGTATACCTGCGAGAATAAGATAAGAACGTGATTGCAAAGCGATCCGTAAAGGTTAGATTTTTGAAACTTTTTTTTTCAGCTGTCTTCAACTGAACATAACTCCCAAACGGAGCCAAAACAGCCCAAGTCCGTCTCACACAATCTTGTTGCTCTCGTTGCGCTCTTCAACGGCTATGTGATGGAAAATTTCCATAGCCTGCTCTGATTTGCTAAAAATCAACCTGCAAAAGAGCATTTTCTACAAAAACGATGCAAAAACAGCAAATCTCACTTTTTTTCTTACTCTTTGGCCTTCAACGAGTATCAAAACATCAGAATCTTTAAAGACTCAGAGGACCAAAGTTGTTTCTTCTAACACAGGCTTCAATCGCTTCATACATCACTTTTCCAAAATCCCACGTTAACACCTTAAAAAATGACCCAGAAAGTGCCTTCTGAATCAAAAAATTTTATTGGACGAAAACAATCCAGACATCCTTCTACAAAGTGGACCAACTTTAAAACGGCCAAAACTTCCTAGAAAAACAAAATTTATTGCTAAAACACTTCAAATCAAGTCCTGTTACATTACATCTTGGCTTGTTTTATCCCAAGGGGGGATCATTGCTGCCAGACTTACATGCTTTTTTGGACTCAGATTGGGCTGGTTTTTTTGAGACGAGAGTGTCCACAATTGGTTTTGTTTCATGCTTGGCAGGCCATGTATCATGGTTGAGCAAGAAGCAACCTACTGTGGCCACTTCCAGTTGTGAGGTTGAGTACAAGGCAGTCTTCACAGCTACAATTGAGTGTGTATGGCTTAGACGCCTTATGGCTGATTTGGGTGTTGGACAGGACACTACCAACAATATCTACACTGACAGTCAGAGCACATTGGAAGTTGCGAGGAACCCAGTTTTTCATGCTCGCACAAAGCACATTGAGGTGCATTACCACTATGTCAGGGAGAGGCTCTCAGCGGGAGAGATCATCTTGGCTTATGTGCCAACACAGGACAACCTTGCAGATATTTTCACAAAGGCATTGTCTCGTGAGAAGCTTGAAGCTTTCCGCAAAGCTTTGGGGTTACTCCCCTTCGTGGACTGATCATGTCCTTAGGGCATGGCACTTCCCTTCACTCATGTGCGAGCTCTCATTCACCGCATCACTCCAGGGGGGATTTGTTACCATATACATGTGGTAGTGATGTGTGTGAACACACTAGGACCGCCGGGGCATTTTTTCCCTCTTTAGGAGGTTTTTTCGCGCGAGCATTGTATATACGCCCATCACTCTAGGGCTATCTATCTTTCCATTGCACACTAAGTTATGCACTCTCTATTGTGTGCCTTGAGTGTCCTTCCTCTTCTCCAAGCTGTGTGTGTTTCTCTGCAACCCTAATTCAACCTCGTTGAAGTATGGAATGCCACAAAACTCTGGTTTCCCTTTGACGTATTCGTGCCACGCACGTAGGATATTGGGTATGAAATAGTCTGTAGTTGATCGGCCATTGGGAAAAGATCGACATACTTCGATACACAAATAGATGTTGTTGCTGATGGCATAGTCTTGCATGATGGAAATCTGAATGTCTTGTAGGGCCATGAGGAAGTCGTTTCGGATTCGGTAAATTGTTGTAGTTATGTGTTTCCCGCTCGTGTTGCCCCGTGATTGTTTTAAATTCTTACCTTCAAATGAGAAAGGATGAAATATAATTGGAATAAAAGAGTTTTTGATGTAGCAAAGCTAGGGGAGAGTTGCATACGGATAACAAACAAGGGGGGATGTATTGTGGAAATAGAGTAGAAAAGGGAGGGGAGAAAGTCAAGAACGCTATAGAATCTCGCACGGGAGATGTATTTGATTGACTGAAGGCTTAGGTGGATATGTTAGCGCATAACCAAAAAGCATAGAGCAAGCAGGGAGGAAGAAAGTTTGTGCATGGGTGCTAGTCAACTGCACTGAGTAGGGAGGATGAAAATGACTAGTGAAGGAGGCGTCAATAGAGTGGGGCAGGTTGTCAGCCGAGGGGAATGGGGAGAAAAAGAACGGGAAGGATGATAGGCTGGCAGTCCTACAGGCCAAAATTTAGGGCGAGTTCGCCAGGGAAATGTAGGTCGTGCCTCATCAAGGGCCGCACGCAGGTAGGGGGAGAGAGAGAGAGAGAGAGAGATATTTGATTATTGTATGCGCTAACTAGGTAAAATAATAATAATAACTAAAGTTGATAACTGATGGTCTGGATTAGGATTGCACTGTCATAGTCAACTGCATGGTGGTTAGGGTGGTTTCTGTGAGGGGCAAAAACTGTAGTCCAAAAGGAGAGGTGCAGATAGATGGAGTGTGTCTGTGGTGGATACTACTTGGGCGGCGTGAAAAACAGGTGTGCTTTGGGGGTTGCAAACGTGCATGGCAAGTGGTTGGTTAGAGAGTTAGAGAGGCCGATGGGCGGTTATGGAAGAGGGAGAAAGTTATTTGCCGCTACTATGTCTGTGAGAGTGTGTGACCATGATCCACGACCGATGGCTTGGAGTTGTGTGGTCGATCGGGCGCTTTATTGCAGTTAGCAGTTTGTGGGAGGCCGTTGGGCGTGGCGAACGAAAGCACACATAGGGTGTGTGGTTGCATGTAGGTTGTAGTGCGAGAGAGCCCGAGAGAGAGACTAAGATAAAGCGAGAGAGAAATCTGTTCATCAGGGGGTGTGTATGTGTGTGTGTGTGTGTGTGTGTAGGTTTGCAAATATGTGTTGTATACAGTATGTGGTTGGTGAGTGTGGGAGAGGGAGAAAGAGATGGTACCAATTAGCATAGGGGTATGCACAGCCTTCAATTGACCAGAGTGGGTTGCTCAAAAGGGTGAGGTTGGGGTTTTGAGTGCTTGGGGTTGGCTAATGCCATGCATGCCACGAAAATGTAAAGAAGAGAGGGTTTGAGAGAAAAAGGATGGGATCCTGTGTTGCTGCATTATTACTTGTAAAATGGTGGTGATAAACGATAACGTTGTTGTCGTCAACCTGTTGTAGTGGCCTATGTGATGTTAAAGCTTCTATCCACGACAAGGAAGAGCGGCAAATGGTCGAGTGGCAGGGGTGAATAAAGTTGCTACTGTCCCTCGAGACCGACTCACTACTACTTGGTGGTCGCTTAGTACATTTAAATACCTCCTAGTTCTGATAAACGGCCAATCTCTAAGGTTTGCAAGTGTCTGTTCCTACATGTTAAAATAATAATGATAATAATCGTCCTTCTATCTTAAATTTCCCACCTAGTCTCTAGGGAGTCATCTAAGATGACAATTTCTATGAGGATTGCCTTGGGATTATCTCTATGACATCAAATTTTTTTCGCTACATATGTTGATTGCCCTCTATAAGTAGTTAATCTCTCTATTATGCTATTTATATAGCTAGATCTAGCTATGAATCGGCAATCAGACATATACAAATCAAGCATAAAAATTTAATGCTAGTGATAAGACATAACATTCAAAATTAGGAAAAAGAGAAAGAAAAACAATGGAACACTTAGCATTGATTCCTAAGTTCTCCATTTCCATTATTGCGACAGCTCCCAAGTGCATAACCTTAGCTTTGATAGCACTATTACAAACGGAGGCACAAAAATCCCTGCAAAACATGGAATAGAACATGCTACAAACAATGAACACAAAAGATCTTCATGCCTGACATACTATACACCACATAAGCGAAGGTATGCACGATCTAAAAGAGACAGAGCGCGAGAGAGAGTGAGGGAGCACATGCGGATGCACCTCCTAAAGCAGAGTGCTACACTGACACGACGAGAGAGAAAAGAGAAGAGGAGAGAAGGAAGAAACAAGCACTAGGTGCAATCTTCCCCCGTGCAAGAGTGAGTATTTCCCTCTTGCATGTATTTATCTATAGGTTCTTCAATGCTAAAAAATAAATACACTTTGATCGGATAAATGGCCATAGCTCGTAATGAGCACTTGAGTAATAAATGTATATATCTCTTATCCATAAGAGAATGATGATACAGTAACCATAGAGGTTTGAGGTGAACCTTACTTATATTGAGAATTTAGAAACCCAAATATTCCTCACACCCATAGTACATGTTATATCCCCAATCATTCATCAACATTCCGGCTTGTTTGTGCAATTTATATTCTTGCACACATATTACATTTAAATCAATTTAAGTTGGCCATGTGCAGGGACTTAATATTCACGTGATCACGTGAAATTTCGTGTGATCACAATGTTCATTATCACAGTCACATAATCGCAATTAATGTGATCATAAAAAAGGCAATAAGTGGTGACTTGACAACCCGCGAGAGCCTCATCGGGGTATGTGTTTTTCTCGACGAGCCCATCAAAAAATTAAAGTATTCTAAATCGGGCCCACCAAGAAATGAAAAATCCCAGTGGGCTTACCACATTGAATAATTTTGTATATATAGGTTAAGGGGAAGTCACATGAATATTAACTTGATCACGTATTTTGAAATGTGATCACTTAATATTATTATCGTGTTCACTTGTTCTAAAAGATAGCAGTTTAGTGCTATCATTGAGGCCTTTTACATTATAAGTAGCAACTCTCATTGTGGTGTGCTGTGAACCACCTGTGTGTCCACATTTGCCTCTCACATGTTGACCTCTAGTTGTTGGGAGGGGCGGGGGGGTCCCTCCATCTTTCTTCTTTTGATAATTCAACACAACATCATTTATGGTAGCGAGAGTGGTAGGGGAAGGGACTTCATATAAAGGAGCAAACATGCTATGAGATGGGTATCATGAGGCAAGATTCCTAGGCTTGAAGGGCTTTTTGGGTTACATGAAACACTCTTGATCAACATGACCTTTGCCTTTATCTCCCTCCTTAGGGTATCTGAGACTAGATGCCACAACCACATTTATATGTGTGTTCTCTTTTGCTAATGCACTACGACAAGATCCAGGGAGCCAAGCAAAGGAAGGGGTTTTAGGGACCGTTGGTCTTGTAGAGGTAGGGGTCTATTTATGAGTAACATTCTTTTGTGGGGTAGTGGATTCTCTTTCTCTCTCTCTCTCTCTCTCTCTCTCTCTCTCTCTCTCTCATTGGGTCCTAGCTCATCCCTATGAATGTTTAGTGCAAAAGGTATACTCGAGAGATTATGTTTCTTTAATGGCGATTTGCTCGTCAACATTTTTCATCCAACTAATGGAGCCATTGAATATTGTATGGAATCCAAAAGGAGCATGTTTGAAAGTTCTACCATCCATGAGTTTTTGATAGTGTACGTGTTTTCTCTTTATTAGTCGTTGTCCAAAGTTTAGACTGGTCCATGGTTTATCCTATAAATAATTTTTAATAACTTTTTCGTGGTTTAAAAGTCACTCTAGGCGGGCTCCCATGAGGCTGTGTGGGTGTTCTAGAATGGTAGCATCAACTTGTACACACTAAGTTGTCGTAGGGTAACACGCCGGATGCTTTTACGTTTTAAAGACGGAGTTGTGACTGAAAAATGTTAATAGATCGAGAGCTTGCGCTTTCAATCAGCTGAGGGAGTACCACTCTCAAACGCTTTTATACGTCATGAACTGGGAGAGGTGACACAAGAAGATTCATAAATTTTCTCACATGTAGGGGAACGGATTCTTTTTCAGTATTTTTCATACAATGCATAACATCATGAGCTTCTGCTCTAGAGCACTGCATACCTAGCTAGGTACAATCGGGGGCAGGGACCGCCGGCCTCCCCACCGGACAGGCGGGCCCGGCCCCCAATTGTACCTAGCTAGGTATGTGGTGCCTCCCTCGCAGAGGCTCATGATGTTGAAGTAAGTCACAATGTGGAAAATATAATTGTGAGAATTTGTCCAAAAACTTCTTATGTGAGCTGTGGAGCACGAGAGAGAGAGATCAGAGGAGGCGATGTCTAATCGAATGGAGAGAGAGAGAGAAAGAGAGAGAGAGAGAGAGAGGCTGCCGTTGGATTTCTATTGTGCCCCAATAATGGAGTACATAAACAGCTTAGTGTCTGTGTGGGTGTAAATTTGCCACATGCGGGAGAAGCAGGAACACGCAAGCTGAAGTGCGCGATCATTTGACCAAGTCTATAGAAATAGTGACATGATACGTAGCTTGTGGGATCATCTCGTTGAAAAAAATCGACATTATAAAAGCACCTCGACGTCGCAAGCTATCAGCAAGACGTCCAACCCTAAGTATTCCATTAACCCTAAGCATTAGAGTTCTTGTTTCTATGGATCACATTAACGCTGCTACCAGCAGCGATACAATGAATAGTGAGGCGCAGCAGCAGCAAAAGGAGAGAGCGAGAGTGTCGGGTAATCCAAACTGTACTACTGGCCAGCATCGTCGCCCACTTCCAAAACAGCAGCATATTAGTCAGTACATGCCCCTGCAACCAAGGGGCGACATGATGCGCAATCATCTCTTGTCGTGCGCCTGCGCTACATGTGTCCCCCTGCAGTAACCAGCCAGCCCTGTATGCTTCACCCACAGAGAATGGAGAAACCCCTGCTTGCCAAACTGCAGTTATATAAAGCTCTCTTAATCCATGTTTGCTCTCTTAATCCAAAGTCACAGCTGCTTGCCAAACTGCAGTTATATAAAGCTCTCTTAATCCAAAGTCAAATAAACCACCGCGTATTTCCATCATTACATGTACACCCATGTATGATGTACCCACAGATCAGTGGAATGGAGGAACCCACGTTTGCTCTCTTAATGGAAAGTCACAGCTGCTCGGAAAATGATTATGTAGGATAGGTTAGTAATTTTCGTCGGAAAAAAGAATGCTTTTGCTGCTACTCGAACGCAAGAGAATGTACAAAGCATGGTGAGATGGTTTGAACACCTAAGTTATAATTATGAAGACTATCGTGGCAATTTGTGCTCAATTTATGTTTGTTTCTTGAAAATTTTAAACTTATCTTAGGCAACAGCTAGTAATTTGCTATTACTTTGTCGACGTTTCTTTTTCTGGCATTCTATTATTTTCGGCTATTTTAGTTTGTGAATGTTTCTTTTCATTTTTCTTCTCTAAGAATGCTCACGTGCGCCTTCAATTTGTTTCAAAGAAGAGTTCAGATGAACATGAAGGAATTTATGCTAAATTTGCTAGATAGTCGATTTGATCTATCCTTAAAGATCTTTAACATTTGTAAAACTTGAAGACCTCCACAAACGAGTCTTCAAGAAAACACTTTTTGCATTAAGAGAGTGAAGGCCGAAAGCACATTAGCACTACATGTCATTTATGCTTGTTAGTAGTTTTATGCTTACAAAATTGAACGTGCGATAAATTTTTTTGTGAATTCTCATAAATTTGTTTGGAGATTCTAAATTTAGATTCCTTCCTTCAGGACCTTTCTAGTGGTATATAATACAAGAAACATATTTATACTGTAGCCCATCATCATATCTAATTAGTATTATCTATGGAATTTTTTTTTGGTAAAAGTACACATGATTCACCTTAAAGTGGTAGTCAACCAACCCAATAGAGGATCAAAGTAGTGCAAATAAAGAAGGATATTGGCCTAAAGAAATATCATCCTTACATGTAATGAACATTTCTAACAGAGCAAGGAATTGGCTATTTTAATTTGTACTCTTTCCAATACCTATCTTATTTTGTCAATCAAAGACACTTCTATGCCGGTAAGAGAGACCAAGTTGCTAAAAATGAGAACATTCCATACCATTTTAGCCTTCCGGAGGAGAGTAAGAAATATCTGGTAGAGACAACATTGCATAAGAAAATTACAGTAGGTCAATTACAAGTTGTGAGTGTGGAACATTCAAAGATAAAAATGGAGCACACACAAGTTGTTTTTGCAAATATTATCAAAATGAGGGTCGATTTTCATGGTATATATATTTACACTATGTAAAATGTGGTATCCATGTGATGATGTAGAATTGTCAATATTTCCTAGCATGATATCTTAAAAGTGTGAAACATGTGGCTTCCTTTAGATGCTTTTAAAAGGGTTTCCTCTTCTATGCTCAATCATTTTTGAACGTATATGAGCATGGTCTAATCAAGAGGAAAGATACTCCTTTTGTAGGTTATGGTTGGCTCAATAGCTTTGTCTTCAAATTCAAGGCACTGAAATGGTTGCTTTTGTTCAAGAGGGCTTTAAAATGCCTCTCAAATGGTCTAATATTAATCAAGAGGAGAGATACTCGTTCGTAGTTTATGGTTGGCTCATTAGCTGATCCTCAAATTCAAGGCAGAATAAATGGTTTATTTTTTCTAGGAGGGATTCAAAATGCCTCTCAAATGATCACTCTTAAGAGTTTGTTTGTAATCTCACAAGATAAGGAGATCCTAGCGATACAATTTGTTGCTTCTACTCTTTGCAAATATTTAAAATACTACAATATTATTTAGGCCATTTGTGGATGGCAAGTATGCAAGAGTAGAATTGTGGAGGGATGTAATTATCAATGCAAAGAAGTGAAAAAAATATGGATGCTCGAGCGTTGAAAAAAGAAGAGGAATTTTTTTCATTGCATGAGACATGGTTTGTGTTAGTGCATGAGAGAGAGAGAGAGAGAGAGAGAGAGAGAGAGAGAGAGAGAGAGAGGCTTATGAGGCTGCACAAAACACATCTGAAGTTAGTGAGACAAAAAAAAACACGAAGCTTCTAGTGTAACCCATTCTGCCGAATTCTGTATTCCATGCTACTTGTGGAAGCAGACCTTCCACAAGCTGGCACCATCAGCTAGACACTACAATCATCACATCACAATACTATTAAAGATCTAAAGTTGAGGCTTATCTCATTCATCATCAAGAATCTACGTCCCACAACACTATCTATCCATCACGGGCCTGACCCCAGGGGAGTGGGATCAACGGCTGCGAGCTCACTGCGGGAATCTCAAGAAGGAGATATGTTTGGGGAAAAAATCCAGTATGTTGACCCGCGACCCCCTGGATAAGAGACTCGAACCTAGCACCTCACATTTGGTAGCCCGATGCTCTAACCACGCACCTGTGTGGGATTGTTTGTCCCCACGATGAAACCACACACCCATGTGGGATTGTTTGTCCCCACGATGAAACCACTCTTGCATAATGTGAACTCAATCAGGGGGGGAAAATAGAGACCAAAAAAGTAAACATGGACAAACCGAATGACATCCGAGCTTAACGACAATTGTGCTTCACTTCAATGTTGTAGATCCCACCACTTGCACTTCATTCAATATCCGTGTCAACTAGTGCTGAGGATCTGTGTCCATAGGCCTTATTATGGATGTGCATGTTGGTGCAATTTAATATTGATGCTTGTTGAGTCTTGCAAGTCACGAAGAGTATGTGTATATGTAGTAGATTGTAGACAAATGGTTTTTGATGAGGCATAAAATAAAAAGCATCCTTACATGTAGTAGAGAGAGATGCTCATTGATGAGTCAAAAAATAATTGAGATCAAATTAATTAAAGGGACATGAAATGAAAAATTATAAGACAAATGAATTAAAGGTACATGAAATAGAAGATGTGTAAGATATACAAATTGATGGAAATGTGGTCTCATATGTTGGCTTCTCGTTCGTGAGTGTGCAAGATAGAGAATGAATTTTTGTCAAGATGTAAGAAAAACATGTGACTAATTCAGCCTCCTCATGCATGTCATAGAGAAGTGCCATTTAGAAGTATAGTGAAGACTCAACATTTTGTTTCCCCAGTAATTATAAGACAAAATATGTACCTCACCCTTTTGGGGGGGGTTAATATGTATAATCGGTATATTGCATGCATTCAAGGACTATTTCTAAGACTCCTAATTTGTAAATATTAATACATCTTTTTTCTATTCAAATTGTAAACATTTTTTCCAATTCCATTAAATAAAGTACCCTTTTATATGTAAACAAATTGAGATCTAATAACCCTATTTTCTACCCTCACACGATAGTCACAACCGATCCCCCCCCGATCCATACCTTGCTCCATAATCTAGTTGTGTTGGACAAGAAAATGCATATACATCAAAATTTGTACGCACATAATGTGCCTAGAAAGCTTGTTGATATAGATTTTTTGTAAGACAAGGGAAACTAGGGTATGGGAGTCCACCACCCAACCACCCATTATATAGGCAAGCCCTTGGCCCTTTGCCCTAGTTGGACTCCCCATTCCACACCGCCTAGCCCGGCCATGCCCTTGTCTATTCCGGCCTTGCCGGTGTCCTGACATTACTCCCCCCTTAAGAAGAGTTTTCATCCTCAAAAACAAAAGTGGGAAACTTCTTCTTAAGAACACTAATGTTTTCCCAAGTGGCATCCTTCATGGATCCAGTTGTTTGGTTGACCGAAACACGGTTTAGCAGGAGGTTCAATGAAACCAAGAGTAACATCTTGATTTTTCACATTGTTGTCCATATGCAACCATCTTGTGTTACCGATTCCTATCCAATCATAGTGTGTAGACTCCATTTAGAACACACATGAGCATGCTAAACGAGTTATCACGACAAAGATATACCTGAAAGAGTACCGCTTTTCACTTTCTGTGAAAGTAACTTCCTGATCTAAATCATCAGCCAAGTGTAAGTCCTTGACTTGTTCTCAAATTTTATCAGTAAACAACCCCACCCTAACGAGTGTCAAGGTTGAGAACCTCACATATACATGAAGAGACTACCGAGTCGCAACATGCCTTAACTGATAGTAAGCAAAACTCCAAGAAGAGCAATAAATCCTTACTAATTGGATCGCATGGTGCTAACGTATGCACTTGAATATCCTTGAGCACAAGATTACACGTGACAGTACTGAGGTGTGTTTTCCCCTCGATTTACAGTTACACTTTCCAGATGGCTGGTAAATGGGATAACAGTATCGTACCACATTGCTGAAGAATCAACTATGGAATGAATAACCCTAGTAGTTAACTTGAAATATCTACAAGAATCCAAACCGAGCCATGAACTCTATTGGTGATTGGTAGACCTAAAAAGTAATCTCATAGAGATACTGCACTTAGAGTGCAAAAATGCTTCATAAGCAACAACTTGAGGAATATGCATGCCGTTCTAAATCTGCCTCTGCTAAACACTAGGGCCGGCCATAACACCTAGTGTGCATGCCTTTAGCAAAACACAGATCCGGATCTGTGTATCCATGGTAAACCGTGCCAATACTTATGGAAAATGTGATGCGCCTAGCACACATTAAAAAGAAATGTAAATTGGTCTGAAAAGAAACTAAATACTTTCAGTTGCAATCTTGTGCAAGCCTTGCTGAACCATCTGAACCATAATAGAAGGTGAAACAGTGATCACTTCCAGGTACAAACAATGAAACTTTTTAATTTCCTATATGTATAAACAACCATCTGTAATGTTTTTTAGTAGTACTTGTACCTTAACAAGTCATTGTAAGTATCCGACAATTTCTAGCCATTGAAATTTTTCCTGATATGCCGTGCTAAAAATGGTCTAGAAAATTGATTGGACCAGCACTTAGGGACTTTGTCGTGACACATATTTGAAATAGTGGGTGTGAGTGTCAGTCCCAGAGACTCATATTCGCCACGTGTGGAATATATCTCAACTAAGGATGTCTGAAAAAAGAACATCCTACAAGTACAAGATGTACTTGTGTGTAGAGATAATTGTAAACACTCTACGACGGGAGTGAGAGAGACCCTCATTATCCTTGCTCCACACTGGCTAAACCAAACTCCTTGAGTCCCTAAACTATGTTGTATCCCGTGTGACAATATGTGCCAAATCGAATCCTACAAGTAGATTCATAACACCATAATGTACATTGGACAGTATGGCCCAAAATACATGTTTTGACATTCCCTTGGCATGGGCCTAAAATATTCAAGCGTATTTATTGAAACATCCAAGCAATGCATACTAAAAACTGGAATAACACCACATCAATAGATGCGTACCTGGAGATTGAACTGAATGTTCACTTACCCGTATTCAAATACAGAGGAACACGTCGTCCACATGTGAAAAAAAAAGCAACATTGCACTAGAAACCCTGGCTGTGCCTTCGCAATCCAAACCCGTTGGGTAGAAGCTACGTGGTCAAACGCCTTGGTAAGACCCTTTGTAGAACTGCGCAACTAGAAGGTAATGGTAACCAACCTAGCTAACCGTGTACATAATGATGAGAATCAACTTAAAAAGTTGATTTTTTTTTGCTACCACGTGGTAGATTGCGGAATTATTTCCTTGAAATTATAAGAGATCAAATTGTGATCCTCAATGCGTATAGAGTGATTCAGTAAGCATCCGTTGGGTCTTACCCCAAACATGTGATGCCATAGACACTCGTAGTGCTATAGAGAGAGAAAGAAATCCACACAAGTGAGATGCCTAGCTCATATCAACAGCGATGATGTCTCAATTGTTTGCTGCCTCTGGACTCCATGGTATAGCTCAGTTGATGTAAGTGCAAGAGTATCAAAAATTCAACTTGAGCGTTGCCCTAGAAACATATAGTGAAAAAATGACACCCTAATCCTCCAAAATGACAAGACTCTTGCTCGTCCATTAACGTCAAGATGTTCGATGTGTACTCCACTAGGCAAATATGTTCGATCCTAAGAACAATCACACAAGGAATGGCAATAGTTGCGTCTTACCCAAGATCTGACAATGGCTCTTAGCCAGCCTGTGTGTAGCTCCTAGCTCTTATGACATATAGTGTTTAATCGATAAACCGATGAAAACTAATGTGAATGGCATCTTGGCCCATTTCTAGCTGAGAGTAAGAGCACCTTGGCTCATGCTGACTCCCGAATGAAACATGTATGAAAAGCTTCTTAGAAAGTTCTCATTATTCTTGAGAGAAATAAGGAAAAGAGAGAGAAGAAGAGCATGCTGGGCTGAGGAACTTTCCTTAAATTTGTAGAGTGTGTGCCCAGAATGTGTGCTCTTAGACATCTTATGCCTAAATTGCATCTTATCCTATAAGCATACCACAATCTGTCTGTATGACGCTCTCATCGAGAGAGGCGCGCAACAGAAAACACAAGTCAAATCTTGACCATCTACCGTGTAGGGTCGTCACTGTATGAGGATGACTTGAAAGGGGCACCTTGCCGGTGAATCTGGTCGACATTTAGGTTCTTTTTAGTGTTGATAGCAACCAGTAATCCATCCGTACTCTATCCTTGACAGAGTTGCGAGTGTGTTAGCGGAAGCAGTAGAATTGAATTCACTTCACTAGCATGCCTTGCATGAAGAATTGTTAGCCCTTGTGCAGAGTGATGGCCTCAACCGTGAGAACCAAAACTATAAGTACCTTGCACAATTTAGACTGGTAGGGATTCTGTGAGCTGATATTTCCTATTTCGCCAGTTCCCTGAAGCTGTGCTTCCTATAAAATTCCCAAAGCACTTTTGTAACAGGACTTGATTTTGAGGTGTTTTAGCAATAAATTTTGTTTTTTCTAGGAAGTTTTGGTCGTTTTAAAGTTAGTCCACTGTGTAGAAGGATGTGTGGATTGTTTTCGTCCAATAAAATTTTTTGGTCCGGAAGGCACTTTCTGGGGCATTTTTGAAGGTGTTAACGTGGGATTTTGGAAAAGTGATGTATGAAGCAATTGTAGCCTGTGTTATAAGGAACAACTTTGGTTCTCTGAGTCTTTAGAGATTTTGATGTTTTGATGCTCGTTGAGGGCCAAAGATTAAGAAAAAAAGTGGGATTTGCTGTTTTTGCATCGTTTTTGTAGAAAATGCTGTTTTGCAGGTTGATTTTCAGAAAATCAGAGCGGGCTATGGAAATTTTCCATCACATAGCCGTCCAAGAGTGCAGCGAGGGCAACAAGATTGTGTGAGACAGACTTGGACTGTTTTGGCTCCGTTTGGGAGTTATGTTCAGTTGAAGACAGCTGAAAATTTGTGGACTCAAAAATCTGACCTTTACGGATCGCTTCGCGATCACGTTTTTTACCTTATTCTTGCAGGTATACTTGGCGCGCAAGTCGAGTCGACCGAACGCCAAAAATAAAGAAGCGGCTATTTTGAGAGGTCGCATGCTTTTAGAGGAAAAATCAGAATAGAAAGACGGGTGGTGCGTTTTGGGGATCATTCAACGATCTCTCTTCTGCGAGTGCGAGTGCGAGTGAGACGCTGCATGCAAGAGAACTGAAGCTCGGGGGTGGTCGAGAGGTTCGAGCTCCATACAACGGAGTGCGCCCATATATTTTATTGCTCCTCTGCTGTATCAAACACTATCAATACAAAGATCTCTTTCTCTGTCTTTGTTGTCTATCTCTATTATTCTGTTCCTGTGACAACTTTGCTTTGCACAATGACAGTAATTGCCAAGTAAAGTGTAAACAAGAAAAAAAAACAAGAAAAACTCAAAATTGGCTAACCTAGTCGTGGGAGGAAAACTCATTCCAAAACAGTCCATAGCCATATCTGCACAGACGTCCTCGTATGTCCTGTACACCCGTCTGGTAGATAAGGCCATAACCTGCAAAATTGAATTCACCTGCAAACACCTTTCCTATTCCTTCCCTATTGTGTATGCTCATAGCATATACCAAACGTGACCAGCTTCAATGCAAGATGTAGATATTGAAGCCTGGCTTCATAGAACTCTGTCTGGCCGCATTGCCAACAAATGCTATTGACGACAAATGTCATAGCAAAGAGAGACAACCTTGTCAATCATGCACAAAAAATCGACCGTGTCGTACTGTAAATGTAAGTGAAAATTAGTATAACACGTACACGTTATGCATCTTAGACCTGCCTGGTTCTATGAATGGTAGTCGTGAGCATTCATTCCAGTTCATATGAAGAAAGTCAATGGCCAATGCAAGCTATGGCCCGATGCGCTCCTCTGTCGTGGAAGACCCAATCCCAGCAATAAATCTCGTTGTTGCATCAGAAGATGCTTGCTGAGGATCATAAACCTGGTTGATTACATTGATGGTAGACATCCTGCCGTGAACTTCGATCCGGGTCGTGCTAACCAACATCGTGAAATAATAATTAAAGCTTGTCCTTGCCGAGCACCTTGAGTCAACAAAGCACAGGCCTTGCCTCACACAAGGTTAGTTACCCTAGAGGTTGTGGTTTGGGATTGAAACCACCCAACCGTAGGTTTGATCCTCTATCTGAGCTTGGGAATCAAAGTGTTGGCAATCACATGCTATTGAATGGTTCTCGTGTACGGATACATGTTGCTTCCAATACAAATCACAGCTGGACTAGGCAACTAAGCCACCCTGCATAAGCTATAGGGGTAATCAACTGAGAAAAAACAAATATAGATAGGTTAACTTGAACTTTACCAAAGCCTTGAGTTTTCAAAGATTTTTCGTATTGAAAATTTTGTACCCCACTACCCGGATGTCCTTCGAACTTCCAAAGGCGTGGCTATGGCGGACTGCCCATGGGATGCTGCGTGAGCGCTACTTGACTTCGGAGATGGTGGCGCCCGTCGATGTCGTGTGATGTTGCCATCGATGACCTGTGACATGGCTTGGTTGTGCCCAGATAACGGGACCGTGGGCCAAAACCCTTAGTAGGGTAGGGCAAAAAAAGAAAAAAATTTGATTAAAAAAAATGCAACTCTACTGCCGCCGCCATGGTCGACTGCGCAGGTTGGGAAGTGCTCCTCTACACTAGTGTAGTCATCTTGCGGCCGTGCAGCAGAAGCGAAGGTTGCTGCTGTAACTAGCGCGCATCCGGAGAGCCGCTCCTTGCAGGTCAAAGGTTCGGCCCTTCCTCCTGCTAAGCGGGCTTGCCCACGGTGCTGATGGCCTGGGCCTTATCGCCTAGCAAGGGCATCTGCACACGCAAGGGTGCCTTGGCCCCGACTATTTGCACAACCGCCTTCTTGCATAGCCGTTTGCACCCCAAGGCTTGCGAGCAAGGGCATGCACATTTCTTTTGATGTTGAAAATGAGGGAGAGAGGGATGCCTTCCATTGAGAGAGAGAACACGAGCAAAGAATACGAGCATGCTTTCATGCAACCTTCCCCCCTCTTCCATGGCTCCTTCTCCCCTAGCTCTGATACCAATGTAAGACAAAGGAAACTAGGGTATGAGAGTCCACCACCCAACAACTCATTATATAGAAAAGCCCTTGGTTCTTTGCCCTAGTTGGACTCCCCGTTCCACACCGCCTAGCCCGGCCATGCCCTTATCTAGTCCGGCCTTGCCGGTGTCCTGACATTTTTATATGTCGCTTTCTAACACTCTTTGATGTTGTTTGTGAAGCTTTTTGTGGATCAATTTTTTTTTTTGTGGCATATGAGGCAAGAGATCAAAGTTAGCAAAGCATCATATGACCATATTCACCACACCACATGCTTTGACAATGCATACATATGGTACAACATTGCAAGAAGTAAGCTTCTCTATGATGCTTTGGCTTTGACAAAGAATGTCACACTTACATATCCACAAGAGAATCAGCAAGCATATCATGATGCTCCAACAAATGCTACCTTTGAATCCCGTTGTGAGCGGGATGAAAACACACACAACGCCTCTATAACGACCCGATACACACTCTTGGGAAGATACACACACACACACACACTATGGGGCACCACTCGGCTTAGACAACACACCTGGCCGAGACAGGGAACACACCTCTGGAGTGAGAGGAGAGAGACTATCCACTTGCCCACTCCACACAGGCACACACACACACACCCCCCCCAAAAACTCAGCTCAAAAGAGGATAATTTCTGATGTTTAGATACAATTGAGCTTGGGCCAACACCAATGCGGCAAATAGCTCACACAATATGGGTAAAATAAGCCAGATACAATCACAAACTAGAGAAGAAACTTCGCTCATAGGAGAAACTTACACTGAAAAAACAGCAGAAAAAGAGTGAGGAATTTGGAAAAATGGTCAGCGCCATCGCGCCCGAAACGGCCCAAAACCCCAGTCTACAATGTCAAAGTGCTCAAATAATCCGACCTCGGATGAGCAGTTTACGGCCAAAACAGGCTCCAAAAACCCCAAAAACACACATGTGGCTGTTCCTCCTCTCTTCTCCACGTTTTTTCCAGTCTTCTCTCTGTTTTTTCAATTCCTACACTTAGCTTTTTTAGTTGGGCACCCTTGGCCTTTTAGATGACCTCAAACGGACCCCGAACAGGCCAAAAACTGACCTCGCAGTGCATAGTTGTCACCTTTTTGCGTCATCCGCACACCTGGCACTCATTTCTTTTCAATAATGCGTCTCGCAACCACGTGAAGTGGCCCCAAAAAGTGGTCCTAATGATGAAATTTCTGCATAACTCTTACAAGAAAACACCCACGTTGTGTCCGTCCTCATCCGCGTGCAAATATTGACCTCGTTCGCCCTCCTGACGCCACTAGATGCCATCTGACGCACCTGCTTACCTCATGTCGTCGGCCCGTGGATAGCTTCCTCGAGAATTTTTACGCGCTACCAACTCCTCCTTATTGTAGAAAAAACACAGTGGTACTGGTGATAGTGAAAATCGATGCACTATGTACACCCTGTCCTACCTGTACACATGTGGGCCCCACGTAACCACCTGGCTCTGAAAAATGGGCAATTCTTTATTTGATGCACCATTCATGTATATGTACATATGCGCAATCCCTTGCTCCAAAAAACTCCTGACATAATTTGCCCATCCCCTAGCCCGCTAGATCATTCATGATCAGCAACAGCAAAGAGAGATATGAGACTCGCCGCATCAGAGGTCTCCTCATCCCTCACCAACAATGCTTGATCCACAGACATCTCATCTTGCTCCACCATCATCAATCTAGCATGATACGATTTAAGACGCAATCCATTTACCCTTGACCTATGTAGAACACCATCCAGGTTAGCCAGCTGATATGTGCCATTTGGAAAACACTCCACTACCTTGAAAGGGCATTCCCACTTAATTTGAAACTTCTTTTGGAAGGTGTTGTCCTGATTACTGTTGTAGCGCAAAACCAAGTCATGTTTCTTGATACCCTTACTTTTGACCTGTTCATTTATCTTTGCCAAAGCCTTATCCTGCATCTGCCCATAATGCTCCAATGCGCCCATCCTATCCAACTGGACCTCTTGTAACTGCAAGAGCCTCTCTTCGAATGCATCACTAGGCGGCCCAAGCAACTTCTCTAACATCTCGACCGCAGGCAACTCTACTTCCACAAGCAATAGTGCTTCTTTTCCATACACCAAATGAAATGGAGTAAACCCTGTACCTGTCTTCACCAAAGTACGGTAAGCCCATAATGCACTAGGCAATTCCAAATCCCAATTCTTTCCTTGGTGCTCTGTCACTTTCGAAAGAATCTGTACCAACTCACCATTGAATCTTTCATTTAAGCCATTACACTGTGGGTAATAAGGAGTGGTATGCTGGTGCCTAATCTTCATCTTTGCACATAAAAAATCTAGCAGTTTAGCTCTAAAGCCAGGCCCCTTATCTGAAAGTAGCTCCAATGGCACCCCAAACTTGCAACATATTTCATCATACACAAATTTTGCCACATCCTTTGCAGTGATCTGTTTTACTGCTATAGCCTCTGCCCATCTAGAGAGATAGTCCACTGCCGTCAAGATATAGCTTTTGCCTCTACTTGTGATAGGTAACGGGCCTATTGCATCAATCCCCCACTTTTCAAACACATCAAACGCCATAATGGTTTTTCGTAGCTCTAGCTTCAACACTCTCTTCCCAAATGCTTGACACCTATTGCAAGACCTACACCAATGGTGAACATCCTTGTGCAAACTAGGCCATACATACCCCTCTTGAAAAATCTTATGCAAGGTGATCTTTAGAGCAAAATGGCCACCACATGCGCCTTCATGATTCTCTTCCAACACTCTGTAAAGCTCCTCCCGCCAAGGTACACGTCTCAACACGAGATCAGCCCCTTTCATGTATAAGACATCACCAATCAATTTGTACCTGTATGCTCTACGCACAAAGACATACTTCTTAGACTTCTGAATCTCCTTTGGAATGATTCTTGTTAGCAAAAACTCCTCTTCTTGAGCCAAACTTTCCCGGCCATGATAAAGAGGTAAAGTGGTCCTCAACACAAATAGCTCCCCAATCATGCTTTGAGATGCTTCATGTGCCTCTCCATTTAGAGCACGTTCAATGTGTCTGATGCTCCATGCTTCAAAATTTTTTAACAGGCCTTTAATTCTGAAGCACATTTCCTTCAATGAGGTGTTCTTGCTCTTCCACACACCCAGCACTTGCTTCACCACCAACAAGGCATCACCTTTTATGCTCAACCTTCGAACCCCATGCTTCAAACAAATGTGTAATCCGGCTTCCATAGTAGCATATTCAGCCTCATTGTTACTATGAGCATCCAATTTGAACCCTCTCTTGCATACTAGCTTCCCCTCTGGATCATAAAGTGCTATACCCCCTGAAGCTGCATCATGGCTCTTTCTGTATGAACCATCAAAGAACAACAAATGTGCATTGCTGATCTGTGGAACTTCTTCAACTACCTTTCTCACCACCTCTTCCTTAAAAATAAAGGGATTCTCCTTGTAGGTCAACAAATCAGCTAGGGTAGCCCTTGTACTATCTTCCACTAGAAAAGAGAACTCAAACTCTTGCAGCTCAATTACCCATTTCTTCACCACATTTGACATGTTAGTACCATTAATTAACTGTGGCAAAAAGGCATAACTCGTCAAGAAAACAAAAGGCCGTGGTAGCAAGTAATGACGAAATCATCGACAAGCAAATATTACAGTGGCCATCACTAGCTCTACTTCCGAGAACTTTCTCTCCGCTACCAACTTCACTCGGCTTGCACAATACATTGGCCTCATATAATGGCTGCCCTTCCCCTTTTGCAATAGCATGGCTTCAATGGCATCATCCCCTACTGAGGGATTTACATAAAAAACTTTCTCCCAATCAGGAGCCTGCATGGCTGAAAAACCCCCTAACACCTCTTTCACGTCTTGAAACACTTCTTCACACTTGTCATCCCATTGCAATGGATCAAGAATCTGAGAAGACAATGGAATAAACCTTGCCATGTCCTTCACTTTTTGTATAAAGGTTGCCAATTGCTTCGTACTCGTAGGTGATGGAAGAAGAATAATAGACTTAACCTTATCTGGATCAGCCTCAATGCCATTTTCTGACACCATATGGCCTAATAACTTCACCCTTGGCTGTGCTCGATGAAATTTCTTTGGATTTAGTTGTCCTCCACATTCATCATATCGAGCCAATACCATCTGCAGCTTCTCATGGTGTTCAGCCCTACTGCTATAGACACAGAAGTCATCCATAAAAGCTTTAACACAACTACCAATGAATGGTTCCAACACCCAATTTGCTCTCTCTTGATAGAAGGAAGGTCCATTTGACAACCCAAATGTCAATACTGTGTAGCAATAGCAGCCCCATGGCGTAATAAAATTTGTCTTTGTGCGGTCTTTAAGAGCAATCTTCAATTGAAAATAGCCTGAAAAACCATCACACACACACACTGTACCTCTCATAACCTGCCACTGAATCCACGATCTGATCAATGAATGGAAGAGGATATGGGTTCTTCTTAGTGGCTACGTTTAAGGGTTTAAAATCTACACAAATTCTCCACTTCCCATCCTTCTTTGGACTGACTACAATTGGACTCACCCATTCTGTGGTCTCCAAAGGGACTATGAACCCTGCCTTCAATAACTTGTCCACCTCTTCTCGCAAGGCTTCCATTTGCTCTTGACCCATCCTTCTTAGCCTTTGCCGCAGTGGCTTAGCACCTTCTTTCAGCTCTATATGCATCTCTTCGCCCTTGAACCCTCTGATCTCTTCATATGAAGTAATGAACAAATCAGGAAAACTAGCCAGCATGTGCAAATATATATCCTTCTCCATAGTTGAGAGGTCTCCATTGATCATTTTTGTCATCAATTTCTGCTTCTTTGACAAATCAACCTTGGTTTGCATCAGCCCTTCAATCACTTTATAAGGCCCTTCACTTTCATCTTCAACCTCATTCGCAAATGCAACTAAACCAAACTCCTTGATTTCTTTGTCCATCAAAAGAAATGCAACATCAGCATCCTCATCACTGCTGGTAGTGCTATCACTGTCCTCATCTGTCACCGTGGAAGAGTCTTCATCACTAGAGTCATCCTCATCTTCATAAAGCTCCTCTAATCGTTTTCTTGTGTCCATATTATAAAGTTTCTTGGTACCTGTCTTTCCATAGAGGCTAATCGTACCATGTCGCATATCTTGAACAGCTCCCACTGCACGTAACCATGGTCTGCCCAGTATAATAGGATATGCTCCCAACCCTGCTGGCATCACATGAAAATCAACCACTGCCTTTGTATCATATGCCTCCACTTCTAAGCTCTTTACAACACCCAAGCATTTTACTTTTTGATGGTTTGCCAATCTGATCCGAAAACCTGACACCCCAGCCACTGTGAGACCCATCTTCTGAACGCATGAGTGTGTTATGACGCATATTTGGGCTCCGCCATCCACATAACCTTGTCCCAAATTTTTCCTTTTATGCCACACATCTACTATTGGACAAATGTCTGGTAGCTCATCCATTGCCAACACCTTTACTGAACCTCTCTCTGGCTCTTTCTCCATTGGGTTAACCATCCTTTTCCACTGTCGCTTTAGCTTAGGCACCATCTCTATAAGCTGCCCAAAAGTAACATCTGCCTTACTGCTCGTCAGATCCTCCTTCAAGTCATAGCTTAATTGCCCATCCCCTAGTGGAAAATCTGAAACATGAAACTTTCGACGAGCTCTCCTTTTCCTCTTGGCCTTGACATCCTCGCCTTCATGGCTCTTTCCTTTCTTCTTACTAGGACCTGGGGCACTTCTTCCTTCCTTTTCCTCTGTGGTCCTCTTCCCAATAGGCATCACTAATGTATCCTCTAGCTTTGATGCCTTCTCCAAGGTGACTACACTTAGCACTTTTGTCTTTCCTTTTTCCTCCTGGGTCAGTCCACTGGCTCCTTCGTCTCCCTTAATTTCGATGCCATAATCATTTGACCTAGTTAACACCTGTATTGGCAATGGATACATGTCTCCCCCCATCCTTGGTGGCTGATGTGACCCAACTTTCCACAATTGTAACAGGTGGGCGTCTGCCTCCAAAACCTACCATTGCTTTGTCCAACACCATTCCTAGGTCTTTCTTCACCTCCTGGCTGATTTGCATACCTCCCTCGACCTCGATTATTTCCCACTTGACCTAGCATGTTTAGGCTGAGATTCTTCATCAAATCTACCATTTGCGGCATGTCTTGCCTTAGCCCATCATCTTGCACTGCTGTAGTGACCACTGCTGGTAGATCCTGAGTAGTAACAGGAACCACTGGTTCGTGATGAACCCCTGACATGCGACCTTGTAAAGATTCTATAGGCTGAAATTCAGACCTCATTGGCAAAGACTCCACCCCTAACTGGCTCATTTTCCTCAACTTCCACTCTTTGTTCCTTGCTACCTCTAGTGCATCTTCATATGTCCTAGGCTTCTTTAGCTCCACTCTCCAACGTATATTCTCCCAAAGACCAACCAAGAACCTGTCCTTCTTCATCATGTCAGGCGGGGGTACCTGTGGTGCTAAGGCCTTGCACATTCGCTCCCATGCCAATGAAAACTTACGTATGTACGCATCTACTGGCTCACCTTCCTTCTGCACCAAACCTTGTACTTCTTGCCACACTTTGTTAGGATCTTCTATCTTCACAAACTCCACTTCCAATCCATGCCTTAGATTGTCCCAACTCAATCTTACAGGTGGATCCGCTGCACGCAACTCCTCTTCAAATGCCTTGGACCAAACTCGTGCATCACTCTTCAAAAAAATTTGGAGAAGGCGTAACATTTGCGTAGGGTCATGAATCTAGTTGCTAATGCAGGCAACCTCCATCTTTTCCAAAAATTCTTCCACATCTTCATCACTTCTTCCATGAAACTCCGGATAAGAGAAAGCCATGGCTACCCAAGTTTCAATGCTTTGAGAACCCCTTTGAACACACGTGCAAGAACCCAAAACTTGTGACTACCCAATCCCCAGAAACTTCAATGGAGCTCAACTTTAGATAAGGACAAACACATGCACATCAAATGATTTTTCATAGTTGATCATCGGAATTACAACAGGCAAATGACATTCCAAGATCTCTCGTAATCTTCTTGGCCCAAACATAAAGACTATGCGCTGCTGGAAAAAAATCTTCCTGGAGACATGAACATTTATCTGGATTCTTTGAGTTAAATGAAATGGAGTGAATTGAGGGTCATTTTGATCATCCATTAAAGCCAACCATGAAGCTCCGAAGAAGGCACACCTGACTTAAGCTCTGATTTTGCCAAAATTTCAGCAGAATAACAGCATAAATGGCTCAAAAGACCAAAAGACCAGCCATCATAACTTGGAAAAATTTTGGTAGAGTTTCCCCAGAAATAGAGCAGTAGGAACCCAAAATATAGACTGTATATGTATGCATAAATTGTCAACAATAGAACCCCAGCATCAAGTAGGACTCACTAGTACATAGCCTATGGCGAGGTCACAAAAAGGGCTCCAGCTACCTGTATCACCGAAAGGATCTCTACATTTGAGAATCCCCCAGCTCAATAAAAACCTCACGCTATCGACCCTCACACGAAGGCTAATGCAAATCGCGTATAGTCAAGTCATAGAAATGACTATCTTCCAGACCAAGTCTCAGAAATGGTTGGGACTGCCAAATAAAACCAAGTATGGCTCCACAAATGCGTACAATGGCAGTTTCCACAAGTAACGTACAATTCAACAGAAAATGCGCTCAAATAGGCGCCAAGTGATGCATACCCACAACAACTGCAAGTGACATCATTGCTAGTATATCACTATACTCCAGTTACCTGTACCTGTGTGAATCACATGTACCTCTACCTATCCCTATAACCTGGAACCTCTAACATGTAATCTGCAACCTGCAACCTGTAATCCCGAATCTCGAAGCTTGAAGCTCGAAGCAGAAGGTACTCGAAGAAGATCCTCAGTGGGGGCACCAAAAGAATGTGAGCGGGATGAAAACACACACAGCGCCTCTATAACGACCTGACACACACTCTTGGGAAGATACACACACACACACTATGGGGCACCACTCGGCTTAGACAACACACCTGGCCGAGACAGGGAACACACCTCTGGAGTGAGAGGAGAGAGACTATCCACTTGCCCACTCCACACAGACACACACACACACACACCCAAAAAACTCAGCTCAAAAGAGGATAATTTCTGATGTTTAGATACAATTGAGCTTGGTCCAACACCAATGGGGCAAATAGCTCACATAATATGGGTAAAATAAGCCAGATACAATCACAAACTAGAGAAGAAACTTCGCTCATAGGAGAAACTTACACTGAAAAAACAGCAGAAAAAGAGTGAGGAATTTGGAAAAATGGTCAGCGCCATCGCGCCCGAAACGGCCCAAAACCCCAGTCTACAATGTCAAAGTGCTCAAATAATCCGACCTCGGATGAGCAGTTTACGGCCAAAACAGGCTCCAAAAACCCCAAAAACACACATGTGGCTGTTCCTCCTCTCTTCTCCACGTTTTTTCCAGTCTTCTCTCTGTTTTTTCAATTCCTACACTTAGCTTTTTTAGTTGGGCACCCTTGGCCTTTTAGATGACCTCAAACGGACCCCGAACAGGCCAAAAACTGACCTCGCAGTGCATAGTTGTCACCTTTTTGCGTCATCCGCACACCTGGCACTCATTTCTTTTCAATAATGCGTCTCGCAACCACGTGAAGTGGCCCCAAAAAGTGGTCCTAATGATGAAATTTCTGCATAACTCTTACAAGAAAACACCCACGTTGTGTCCGTCCTCATCCGCGTGCAAATATTGACCTCGTTCGCCCTCCTGACGCCACTAGATGCCATCTGACGCACCTGCTTACCTCATGTCGTCGGCCCGTGGATAGCTTCCTCGAGAATTTTTACGCGCTACCAACTCCTCCTTATTGTAGAAAAAACACAGTGGTACTGGTGATAGTGAAAATCGATGCACTATGTACACCCTGTCCTACCTGTACACATGTGGGCCCCACGTAACCACCTGGCTCTGAAAAATGGGCAATTCTTTATTTGATGCACCATGCATGTATATGTACATATGCGCAATCCCTTGCTCCAAAAAACTCCTGACACCGTCAAATATTAGTTACTTTCCCTTGTCCATGACCCCAATCAGAACACAAGCTTTGAGGATGGATACAGTCAAGAGATTGTTAGTTTTGCTAAGGAGTGCCAAAATCCTTGGACAAAGGCCCTAGAATCTTAAGATCAAAGAATATCTATAACGGCACAACCTATCACAACATGCTACTCTAAAAACCCTTGCCTCGATCACAACCTCGTCATGGATTTTCTTTCCCTTTCCAACAAGCTCAATTACCCATCATGATGTCATGGAGTTCTTGAAGTAGGGCATCTACTAGCTATAACTCTCTCTCATATCTGAAGTACCTCTCTATGTAGGTATCTTCATAATCAAGCTAATCCATAATGAGAGTGGTGCCATTTGCTAAGGACCTCATAGATGTTATGAGAAGAATAGCCAAATTAACATCCTTTGGAGTTAAAGGTTTTCTTGGAGGAGGTGAATGCTTAAGAATCCACTACCCTTTTCCCTTTGTCAATTGTCTTAGGGTTTGATGAAGAAGACGCGCTAGGGTTCTTGCTTGAATTACCCTAAAATAAGGGTCTTGGATTCGAGGGAACACTCGAGTATGCAGTTCTGACATAATTGGGGGTAACATGAGCATGTTTAGCAGGGGTGGTGCCTCCCTCTACCTGATCTCCTTTTGTAACTGTTTTCTTATATATTTCTTCTCAAGGAGCAAAAGTTTTACTCCCAAAGTAAGAGGGGATCAAATATGTCGCTCTATTAACAGTAGGAAAGTTCTTAGAGAAATGTCATAGGTGCACGCAATGGAAACACAAGCTTGCATATTTCCCCCATTTCAGATAGATGACTAATTTACCCACCGTGTCGAGGTCAATTTCTAGAGTTTTAGGAAAAAATTTATCTTTTTTCCATAAGATGCAGGCCTCCCTGCGATTAGGGTAGTGAATGGTTGTTGATAATAATACTTTCCCCAAAGAGTCAGCAAGTTTCCCATTGCATGGGCATAAGAAAGTTGGTAAGTCGACAAACTCAACCCATACAGGACATTTGGTTAACATCTGCTCTTTGATAAGCTAAATCGGTTGCCATGGTATCACATGGACCACCTGCCCACATAAGATGACTGTGAGAGCAGACAATAGACCCATGTTGTCCTCTTTTTAAAAGAATAGAAGCTCAAACAAACCTGAACCAAAATAAAAGATTTTTATCTACCATCGGTCTTTTGAAAACCGCATCGATCTCAGAGGCAATCACGGCTAGGTTAGGGAGATTTCCAGTAAAGAGCGGAACAACTTCTTGGTCTCTAAAGACTGACAATTGTGACCATATTATAGAAGACTTAATACACACTTTATGTTCTCCTATCACCTTTGGTTTGGGCGTTAAGGCATCTCTCAATAAATTTCCATGACATTTGGGTCGTAATCGTTAGTCCCTTTCCCCAACACCTTATGGCCTACAATGGTGTGGGCATTGAGCTGGAAGGTAGGGGGAAGTGAAGCCATGGCTTAAGAGATGAAACAAGGACCTCATAATAAAGCATGAACTCCTTGAAAGTGGTCAATTATGTCTAGTGTTGAGATGACATGCTGGGGTTGCCTTCTATGAGACATCCCCGAGCCCTAACATGCCATTGCTCTTGATCTTCTCTATGATGGGCCCCAAATCCTAACATGACATTCCTCTCTCTGCTCTCTGCTCTCTCTCTCTCTCTCTCTCTCTCTCTCTCTCTCTCTCTCTCTCTCTCTCTCTCTCTCTCTACTCTTGTTCTTCGCATAACCTAACCCTAACCCTAACACCATGCAAGGCTTTAGCCTCCATATCCTAGTGCCCATCAACCACACCAAATTTGACATGTATGTTCTTCTACGGACCATAGACAAGTGTATATAGCTCACAGGACACAAAAAAACACTGAATTGGTTGCACAGATCAAAACCAGAATATATTTTTTGCAAAATATCGTGGGCTCTTAGGAGCATCAACTCTTATCCAAACACAAATACAATTCGCCAGGAAACTCTTTAGCAGGGCAAAATCCAATCATGGAATTTTAGAATGTATTTTAGGGGGTGGAATATGGATCGTGATCCATGTTCCTTTAGCTCCAAATCCAGCTAAATTTTACTAGGATACTCCTCTTAAATGCACCCAACCACTCGTGCAATCCCAATTGAAAAAATCTTTCCGAACATGGATCACGATCCATGCATTCTATAGTCCTAGAATCCTACAAAATTTTGACCAATAGTTTTATCATAGGTTGGGGTAGTCTCCTCTATATATCTACCATTTTGTGTGCGTATTCCATATACACTTTGGGGGTTGCACTCTCTATGTATCATCTCTTTGTTCTTCTCTTTCTCTATCTCATCGACATGGTATTACAGCGTGATTGCTTCTTCTTCAGAAGAACATGACATTTTTGACCTCCCACAGCTTCATGCAACGTGTGTGCAATAAAAATTTGTAATTCAATAAAACATAAAATCGTCATAATTTTCTAAAAAATTTGGGCATTCTAAGGCTGCTTGTCATGACAGATTTGTCAAATTATGCACCAATACTAACTTACTACAAATTGGTAGCTATTTTCAAAACATTTTCAATCGAGACTATCAAAAGTAAGAGCTTATAATTTTTGAATCCATTTACATTAAACTTCTTGTTATGGATCTTTGAATTGCTTCTCATGCATCATATATAATTTAGTTTTCATAAATAAAATTAGATCAAGAGTTGCTTATAATGAGATTGTATTGTATTAAATTAAGTTTACGTATTGATATGTGTTGAGTTTTTTATTGCATGATTCTTGGATTTACTTTTTATACATTACATGATCAAGAGTTATGCGTATTGAATTTACATTGTTTTTAATTTTACACATTGAAAGAAGTAGATTAATCTTCATATTTACTCTTTATGTGTATTACTATATTTTCATGCATTCGCGTCAAGCTATCAAATTCATATCACTATATATCTTTTTTTTTTGCTTTTCCTTTCAATTGTGTATGATTTATGATAAAAATAAAATCAAGATTTTCTTTTACTAAATTTATTGAGCGTTGCATGATACTGTTCTAGAGAGAATTATATCCATTACATCATATTCCATAAAGAGATTTGATGTATGATGTTTCACTGGAAGAGAATAATTTTATCCATAGTAGATATTGAAGGGCTACAACTTTGATGATCCATAGAGAGTTATGATTTCAGATATTAAAGAACTATAGTTTGATCATTTATATTATATTAAAATATGGATATTAAAGAATTATGTTTGGATAATTTTTTTCTTTTTTTTAATGTGGATATCAAAGTGTTATGTTTTGATGATTTCTTTTGTTACATCTCAAATACTTACGATTATGATGATTCATTTTATAATCTTTAATCACGATATCAAAGCTTATGCTTTTGATGATTTATACTATTTTTCTTCTTTGTGAATATCAATGCTTATGATTCTGATAATTTATCAAAGAGTTACAAGAATTTTATGTGGTTACGTAAGGGCCCCACATTCGTCCACCATTTGACATACATATCGACCAAATCAGTGCTAAGCACGGTGTTTACTTTCAACAGCTCCTTAATTGGCATTATCATTGTGAATTTTATTGCTCAAAAATTCCCAGATGGCATACTAACCAAGCGGACCAGACTGGTACGGAGCCGGTGGAAAGGGGTAAATGGAAAAACAACCAGCACACAACCTGAACGCCTCTCTATAGCCCAGTGATTCCACAACACCCCTATCCCCTAGTAATAACACACTAGCACAGGCAAGACACCTCTTGCACACAATTCATCTAACACATCTAAAGCACAAGCAATTAACACCACCATCCTAGATTCCTGCCCACTTCACACGCTTCCACAACCCAAATCCTCTCTCTCTTTCATCCTCTCACACACATGATCCGGGGGCACACCGGCACCACGCACACTCGAGACGAGACAAGACGAGAAGGAATAAGTGGACATAAATGGCACAAAAACAATCTGGCAATGATGGCTATCCTTGCTTCAAAACAATCTCAATACACAATCTTCGAGAGATACACTCTCGGCCCTTTTTTGCCACCTACTAGAACACACACCGCTCCTATTTACCGATACATTACCCAAGCGGCATTCAAAACATGAGGTGAAGCCCTTGTTGGCTTCTCTTTGACATACATCCCAAACTCCCATCTCTTCAAGATCTCCTGACAATGACAGCCCCTTGTTGGACTCCTCAAACCTTGGTTCGCCCCTGTGGTAACCCCTTTGCCTTCCTTATTAACCCTTTTCATTGCTCGATGGCGACCACCCTTCTTGAGCTTCCTATTGACATGGCTGCCTTTTCTCATACATATGGCAGCCCCAAAGCGACCTTCTTCATCTTCAACTGCTTATGCTTCTCAATCTTGGCCTTGAATCCCCATCGTTGGAAGCCCATAAGCCCTTGATTCATTATCTTTAGTATCACCTTCTTACACACACAAAAGGTAGCCCCTTGTCTTCAATTCCCCAAGGCTCTCCTCATGATGGCACTCCTTGTAGGACATCTATTTCCCTTTCAAGGTCAAGGAGACCTTTGCAACCTTTCAACTACCAAAGACAGCCTTCATGCATGCAATTGGCCACCCCTTAGGTAGCCGTCTTGTGTGTCTCTCAGCCTGCCCAGTACTCCTTCGCACATGGCGGCTTCCTCCATCAAACTTGCAGCCCCTTTTTGTCTGTTCCAAGAAGCCCTCGGACCATCTTCTTCTCTCGGGTCTTCTCCTCCCCCTTTAGCCCCTTCAACTGTGTTGGCTTTTTTTGAAGCTCCCCTGGCTTCTCATGCTCGTTAGGCCCTGTCGGCCCCTCTTCAATACTCTCAAAAGCCCTCCATCATGGCCAATAGTGCTATAAAAGCAGCACCCTTATTTTCTCCTCTTGGCTCCTTGCCTACAACATTTTCAACTATCAACCCTCTCCTTATGGTGTCATCACCCTGCATCACTAGCGTGGAAACCCTCCTTCGATGATCACCTCCTCAAACTTGTGCTTTGTAACCCATGCTCACGGCCCCAACCAACTGCATACAGCCAACCCCTTCACGTGCTCTCCTCTCACCTGTTCTGCAAAAAGCCACCCCTCTGACAGCTCCCACCAACCTCTGATGGATCTCATCCCATGAGGGAGTCGCACCTCCATCTGGCGGCCTCACCTTTCCTTTCTTATGTAGTCCCTCGCCACAAGATGGCCCCCCTCTGCCGTTGGTTACGGACTTCAACTCCCTTCTCATGCGCTCACGATGTCTTGCATGCACCGCCACGATTTTCTTGCCCTCCAAATGGCGGATCCTCCTCTCCTATCCCTTGCTGGTTTCCTTGCTGCAAGTCGTAGCACCGCCACTTTTTTAGTCTTCAACTTCAGCTTTGCTATTTTTAAAAAGATACCTTGGCCTCTTATCACACGCCATAAACTACCTATCCAAAAAAAGCTCCATTAAAATCATCTATAGTGTGGGACAATCTTAACAGTAGCTTTACGCTTGAGTATTCGAAGTCTAGTTTCCTCTTGGGCTTCATCAATAACCTATTGTCGCTTCATCTTCCTTTGTTTGGCTGCATGCATTCTCTCTAGAAATTGATTGGTTAGTGGAAAATTGTATTTCTTTAAATGACATCCACTAATCCAATTAGCCATTGGTTCACCATCTAGGGTTGACAATTTTACTGCTCCACTTTGAGATACATCTTCAATGATAAATGGTCCATTTCTCTTTTTCTTAAACTTAGGAATGTGTTGCTTAAGGGAATAGATTAGAACTAAGTCCCCTTTCTTGAAAATTTTGGTGATTAAGTGGGAATTAAAAAAAAACTGTTTTTGTTTCCGCTTTTGTGCATAGATATGAGCTACAGCAGTTAGCCTTTTCTTGTCTAGCTTTTCCAAATCTTCAAGTCTTTCTGACAATTCATGTCTAGTCCACTCAAGAGTCTGTGCTACCCTTAATGTCGGCAATAGAAATTCTATTGGCAGTATGGCATCAAGCATTAGAAAATTTCGGAGGTCATTTGGAGGGCCTTGTAAGAAATTGTATTTCTCTCTCTAGAAACTTTTTTTAAAATGCACTTGCACCTTGTGAGTACGTCCAAAAGGACAACCAGACACTCTGAAAAGTAGATTTATATTCCCAATCGTCCTTGAAAACGGTCACTTTTTTATTTAATGCGAGCGTCTTTTTCAGGAGGCATGTGCGGCGCATTCAATGCAGCTTACGTCATCACTGAAAGTTGAAAAGTCACAAACTGTAAAATAGTGATAGATTTTGAGGATTTTGACACCACCAATGCATCCGGAACGCCAAAATACCTTAAAAACGAATGTCTACTTGTCTCATTCCGACATCCGAAGAGGCAAAAAATGTCAAAAAACCCCCAAAAATGGGCTTTTTACTAAAGGCGCGCGAGGAGGCATTCTAAAATTTTAGAATGCCCCTCTGCGCGCCGTTAGTACAAAGCCCATTTTTGGGGGTTTTTGGACACTTATCTTTCCAAAAAGCCCCTCTTTAGAGGTTTTTGGACATTTTCCTCTCAAAAAGCTCCCTAAAAAAAAAGAAAAAAGGGTCTTTTTACTAACGGCGCGCGAGGAGGCATTCCAAAATTTTGGAATGCCCCCTCGCGCGCCGTTAGTACAAAGCTTTTTTTAGTGATTTTTGGACACTTATCTTTCCAAAAAGCCCCTTTTTAGAGGTTTTTGGACATTTTCCTCTCAAAAAGCTCCCTAAAAAGAGGAAAAAAAGGCCTTTTTACTAACGGCGCGCGAGGAGGCATTCCTAAATTTTGGAATGCCCCCTCGTGCGCCGTTAGTACAAAGCTCTTTTTAGTAATTTTTGGAAACTTATCTTTCCAAAAAGCCCCGTTTTAGAGGTTTTTGGACATTTTTCTCTCAAAAAGCTCCCTAAAAAGAGGGAAAAAGGGCCTTTTTACTAACGGCGCGCGAGGAGGCATTCCAAAATTTTGAAATGCCCCCTCGCGCGCCGTTAGTAAAATGTTCTTTTAGGGGTGTTTGATATTTTTGGCCTCTTTGGATGTCTAAGCGAGGCAATTGGACATTCATTTCTAGGAGATATGTGTGTTCCGGACGCATTGGCAGTATCAAAAGTTTCAAAATCTTCCACCACTTGATAGTTTTGTGACTTTTTGAGTTCTAGTGATGACGTATCCCGTATCAAATGCACCGCATCTACCTTCTGAAAAAGGTGCTCGCATTAAATAAAAGAGAGCGCTCGTCTTCAAGGACCACTAGATTATTAAATAAGGAGAGGGACACCTTTTATATTTTTGTTAATATCAGTCTATTTTTCTACGTAACGTAGGCTCTTCTCTCATTGGAGGAGCTTATTTTCCTCTCTCTACCAAAAGGCCCTCCAAAAGACCTCCGAAATCTCCTAATGACCATAAACAAGGCTAAAGGGTGTGGCATTTAAAGCTGTTTTGAATGAAACTTGATAAGCCCATAGAGAGGTATGGAGATTCATTTCCTAGTCCATCTTTCTTGAACTAACCACTTTGGTCAGTAACGAGCTAAGAATTTTATTCCTATGCTCAGCTTGTCCGTTTGCTTGGGCTGATTTGTTAGGATAACCATAAACTCACTAAGCAAATACTCTTTTACCTCATTGAGGAAATGAGTTCCCTGATCAATGACAATCTCTATTGGCAGTCCATACCTTGTGAATACATACTCATATAAGAATGCAGCAGTGGTTCTGGCATCATTCTTTTGGGTTGCTTTAGCCTCGACCCACTTGGTCAAATAGTCCATAGATACAATGACATATTGAGCTTCGGTTCTATAAGCAGGTGGCAGTATCGGTCCAACAAAACCTATACCCCATTTTGTGAAGGCTCTAGCCCCCATCATTGGTCTTAAGGGCATGATGTCTACTCGTGTTGGCATTTTTGCTAGTTGACAAGCATCACACCTTCGAACATATTCTTTGGCATCCACAAAAAGTGTTGGCCACCATGTGCCTGCCATCAAGATTGCTCTTGCGGTGGTCTGACTAGAAAAGTGACCTCCAGCTAATCCAGCATGTGTTTGTTCTATAATTGGAATATACTCATTTTTATTTACACAAAGACGCAAGTGTTTATCTTTACCTCTCCGATACAATTGGTTCCCAATGAGAGCATAGTCTCTTGCTTCCATTTCAATTGCTCTTTGACGGCGTTTACTCATATCCTCAGGAAATGTTCGGTTCAATAAGTAAGTAACCAAATAGTTACTCCACTTAGGAACATGTGACATTTGAAACAATGTTACATGAGGAATGGGTGTTGTTTTTGACACTGAGGGAAATCTTTTACAAAAGATCTAACATCTCTTCTCATAGTCGACCAAAATACTCCAAGTCTTAACACTAGAATGGTAACCTAACAGGACATAAAAGTGTCCTTTCAGGGTTTTGGGAAAAAATTCCAAAACCATAGTAGATCCACTCATTTTGAAAAATCCTTTCATGAGCTTATAGTTCAATAACTACTACATATGGAAAAAATGAGAAACTTGTAATTTTTCTCATCCCTTGGTCGCTACAAGCCTCCAAAGTTGATGCGGACCAGTGCATTTTGCCCAAAACAACAATTTCTTACGGTTGATTGCATATAAATAAGAGTGGGGATTTTTTAAGGACATGAGATAAAATGCCCCATTAACTTCAATGGGTTGGTGACCAAAACATATGGTTTCTTATACCTCACTAATTTTTTTTTGGGAAAAAAAAAAGGTACAAAAAAGTTGCATTTTTGCCATTCTGCGGACCTATCATCAAAGTTTCTATAGTCACGCTCAATACAGATACTATATACATGTTTTCTTAGTTCCCTTTGGGCCTTTGGATTCAAAAGGAGCCATGGAGCATGTCAAAAGGATAATGGATCTCTTAAAATTGGAACCTTGGGGGCAATGATAAAGTGCTAAATACAGCAAACATGAAAAAATTGGGTTTAGCATTATGACCTCTAGAAACCCATAGAAACTACTTAATATCTAGCCAAGTTTGTAGTCTATGATTAGATATGGTTACTACCTACAAAATACACACAATTGGCCTAAAAAACTAGCAATATTGAGAAAGTTATACTTGCTACTCTAAAATGTATCGTATTCTTCAGCAATCAAAAAACTCAACCATCATCGTATACTATGCTATATATCATATTAGGTCCCCCAAAAATCAAGGAAGATTAGGTTTATGTTATACATTACAGTTACACAATCAAAATTGAATTTGGATATCAAGAAAGCCACCAAAAAAATCATAAAAGTGCTAATTTTGGCCAAAAAAACAGGATTATGCAATTCTTGTAAATTGGTCATAACTTTCAAATTTAACACTTAGCTCTCCTTACAAGCATCAAAACATGTTGAGAACTATGAAGACTTAACCTCCAGCCATCTAAACCTCACAAACATGAAGTTTAGAGTGGTATAGTTACCAAAAATTGAAAAAAAGCCAAAAACAGGACCCGTTTTTTCACACAGTTTAGGTTCAAAAATGTTGTGCAAGAATAAGGTTAATGGTGAGATCGATACTCCAAAAAAAAATGCTAAGTTTTTTTCAGCTCATAAGGCAACTTTGTGGATATATAGCACCTAGAAATTCATTTTCATACTCTTCAAATAATTCAAGCAAAATGGTCACTTAACAGGACACAAAAGTGTCCAAGGACATAAAAGTGTCTTGTTACCATTCTAGTGTTAAGACTCGTTGCATAGTTTGGTCTTCCGCAATCTATAGTTTGGTCTTCCGCAATTTCTGCTCAATTTATGCTCCAATTTATGTTTGTTTCCTAAAAATTTTCAACTAATCTTAGGCAACATCTAGTAATTTGCTATTACTTTGTCGACGTTTCTTTTTCTGGATTTCTAAAACTAAGCCATAGTCATTTTCTGCTATTTTAGTTTGTGAATGTTTCCTTTTCATTTTTCTTCTCTAAGAATGCTCACATGAGCCTTCAATTTGTTTCAAAGAAGAGTTCAGATGAACATGAAGGAATTTATGCTAAATTTGGTACATAGTCGATTTGATCTATCCTTAAAGATCTTTAACATTTGTAAAACTTGAAGAGCTCCACAAACGAGTCTTCGAGAAAACACTCTTTGCATTAAGAGAGTGAAGGCTGAAAGCACATTAGCACTACATGTCATTTATGCTTGTTAGAGTTTTTGTATGTGCGATAATTTTTTGTGAATTCTCATACATTTGTTTGGAAATTCTATTTTGATTCCTTCCTTCAGGACCTTTCTAGTGGTATTTAATACAAGAGACATATTTATACTGTAGCCCATCATCATATCTAATTAGTATTATCCATGGACAAAAAATTTGGTAAAAGTTCACATGATTTCACCTTGAAGTGGATCAAAGTAGTGCAAATAAAGAAGGATATTGGCCTAAAGAAATATCATCCTTACATGTGATGAAAATTTCTAACAGAGCAAGGAATTAGCTATTTTAATTTGTACTCTTTCCAATACCTATCTTATTTGGTCAACCAAAGACACTTCTATGCCAGTAAGAGAGACCAAGTTTCTAAAAATGAGACCATTGCAGACCATTTTAGCCTTCCAAATGAGAATAAGGAAATATCTGGTAGAGACAACATTGCATAAGAAAATTACAGTAGGTCAATTACAAGTTGTGAGCGTGGAACACTCAAAGATAAAAATGGATCCCACACAAGTTGTTTTTCCAATTATTATAAAAATGAGGGTTGTTTTTCATGGTATATTTACACTATGAAAAATGTGCTATCCATGTGATGCATGTAGAATTGTCAATATTACCTAGCATGATATCTTAAAAGTGTGAAACATGTGGCTTCGTGTAGATGCTTTTAAAAGGGTTTCCTCTTCTATGTTCAATTATTTTCTCAAGCAAATATATTTTTGTTGAATGTGTCAAGAAGATAAAAATTTAACATCGTCATCACTAAGTAGATCTTGTTCCAATTGATATGGCCTATTACATCTAGAGCTATACTTGTCGTAAAGGTAGACTACTAGACACCCTCACTATGTCCTAGTGACTTGGAGATGGCTCACTGATAGAGCTTGACATCTAACTGGAGAACGTTCAAAATTTTCATGCTATTATTGCTATAAAAGTTGTGGCTTAATTTTTTTAGTTTGTCTAGAACAATTGTAAAGTATAAATGTTAATTTCTTTGTTGGACTATGGTCATAGGCATGGTCTAATCAAGAGGAAAGATACTCCTTTTGTAGGTTATGGTTGGCTCAATAGCTTTGTCTTCAAATTCAAGGCACAAAAATAATTGTTTTTGTTTAGGAGGGCTTCAAAATTCCTCTCAAATGGTCTAATATTAATCAAGAGGAGAGATACTCCTTTTGAGTTTATGGCTGGATCATTAGCTGGATCATCAAATTCAAGGCAGAAAAAATGGTTGATTTTTTCTAGGAGGGATTCAAAATTCTTCTCAAATGACCACTCTTAAGAGTTTGTTTGTAGTCTCACAAGATAAGGAGATCCTAGCGATACAATTTGTTGCTTCTACTCTTTGCAAATATTTGATAAATAAAATACTACAATATTATTAAGGCCATTTTTGGATGGCAAGTATGCAAGAGTATAATTGTGGAGGGATGTAATTATCAATGCAAATAAGTGAAACAAATATGGATGCTCGAGCGTTGAAAAAAGAAGAGTAATTTTTGTCATTACCGGATTAGACATGGTTTGTGTTAGCTCATATGAGAGAGAGAGAGAGAGAGGCTTATGAGGCTGCACAAAACACCTCTCAAGTTAGTGAGAGAATAAAAAACATAAAGATTCCAGTGTGACCCATGATGCTACTTGTGGAGCAGACCTTCCACAAGCTGGCACCGTCAGCTAGACACTACAATTCATCACAACACAATACTATTAAAGATCTAAAGTTGAGGCTTATATCATTCATCATTAAGAATCTGCGTCCCACAACACTATCTATCGATCACGGGCCTTAATGACCCCAGGGCGGTGGGATCAAGGGCGTGAGCTCACTGCGGGAATCTCAAAAAGCAGGGATGGTTGGGAAAAAAGTCTGTATGTTGACCCGCAACCCCCCTGGATAAGAGACTCGAACCTAGCACCTCGCATTTGGTAGCCCAACGCTCTAACCACGCACCCACGTGGAATTATTTGTCCCCATGAGTAAACCACTCTCGCATAATGTGAACTCAATTAGGGGGGAAAATAGAGACCAAAAAAGTAAACAAGGACAAACCAAATGAAATCCGAGCTTTACGGGAATTGTGCTTCACTTCATTGCCGTAGATCCCACCACTTGGACTTCATCCAATATCTGTGTCAAATATTGCTGAGGATCTGCGTCCATATGCGTTATTATGGATGTGCATGTCGGTGCAATTTAATATTGATGCTTGTTGAGTTTTGCAAGTCACAGAGAGTATGTGTATATGTAGTAGATTCACTACAAGAGGTTGTGTGCTCTTGTGACGCTGTTAGCGACGGAAATACACTGGGTTTTTATAACCCCCGGCGTCGCTAAAACCGTCGCTACGAGCGTCGCTACGAGCGTCGCTATAAACGTCGCTAAATAGCGGCACTTATAGCGACGCTCATAGCGACGCTTATAGCGACGTTTACACTGTAGACTATAGCGACGCTCATAGCGACACTACAGAGCCATAAATAGCGAGGGTTATAGCGACGCCCGAGAGAATTTTTTTTTGGTGGCAGGGCATTGAATGCGCTGCCACCCATCAACCATATTGTACTTGATTCACTTTTTAAAAAAAGTGCAAGGGTAGATAATAGACCCAAAATAGTCACCCACAAGACGCATTGTTTGCAAAATTGACAATTGTACACATCATAGGCAAAATGAATTGATTGGCAAATGTAATAATGACAATTGTACAACATCATAGGCATAAAGAATTGATTGGCAAAAGGAACTGCGGTGACAAATGTAATAATATACATGGTTCAAAAAGACGTAAGCTATGAGAAACCCTAAACTAATGCTATCTAGCTACGACTAAACTGACGTCGTCTAGTCAGACGTCTCATCGCGTCCAAGCGGCGTATCTGTCGGATTCTGCAAAAAAAGACAATAAGACAGCTTTCAGTAAGTATAAACATATAACGACATTAATAAAACAATACAAAAAATAAAAAAGAGTAAACCCTAATACTAACCATGCCGTCGCGAGAACTGAGAATGTCCATCAGGGCGTTTAAGCCCTTCTTGCCTACGTACTCGCGCTCGTACGGTGTGGGATCACGTCCTATCATCGACCACTGTCAAAACATACAAAGATTTCATTATGTTAGAATTAAAAAACTCATAAACCCTAAACTATAGAACATAAAGAGCAATGTGAAAACACTTACAAAATCGGCCTCAAATGATGCCCATCCACCGCTCCCCAAGTGGTGTGACCTCCCTGCCTCTACTCGCGCTCTGGCTGCATCCTTTTGTTGCTTCCACTTGTCGGGATTCTCGCGCGCTGCTTTCTTCGCATTCTTCCAATCTTCTTTGGCCAGCCAATCTGGCCTGTTCCACCCATTCTTGATTGCTTTTTGCACTTCGGAACGCTTGTGTTTGTAGTATTCGCGCATTCGAATCTTCATCAGGTCTTCATTGAAGCGCTTATCCCGTGTTGGAACGGGAAACTCATCATGAAGTATGCTGATGACTCTGTTTTTTAAATCACTTGGTACTTCGCTCCATTTGTTTAGTATGTAGTGTCTAAACAGTTGAGAGGAAAGACCACGCATGCGCGAGATCACCTTCTTGCCGTCATCATCCATGATGATGCCGCCGCTGAAGTCGATGGAGTAAGACAAGCCCTCTGGCCGGTGACGCGTGAACCTGGGTGTCTCGGCAGGGGTCTGTAGCGGTGTGTCGATGGGGGTACGGACGTTAGGTGTCTCCACCGGCGTCTGCGCCCCGAAGCGAGGAGTGTCGAGAGGGGTGGCTCCTGGCGGAGTAGGTAGAGGTGTGTAGCTTCTAGGAACAGTCATCCGTGCAAAACCTGGCGTAGATGGCGATGCTGTGGCTGGTGTGGGGGCGGGCAAAGAAGGGGAGGATAAAGAGCCTCGTAGAAACACGAGGCGGTGTGGAGGCATCGGTGGCGGAATCCCCACAACAACCGCCACCGCCACCACTAGAGCGTCGGTGTCTAGACGAGTGTGAATCTCGTCTGGTCGACGCCGAAGCTTCGGAGCGCGCCGAATGCTCCGAAAGAGAGGGAGATGCGGATGGAGTAGGAACGCGCGATGATGCGCCAGAGCGATGACGCTCCACGTACCATTGTCTCTGCTGCGGTGACAAAGAAGAAAGAAACTCCTTATCATACATACCTGCATTAAACACACGAATATTAAAACTTAATATTGAATGAATAGAGTAGACAATGACGCAAAGACCATTAAATACAATGACGTAATGACGCATATAAATACAATGACGCGATGAATCGAGTGATAGAAGAGGCAAGTCGAAAACTCAAAATTTTCAATCAAAGAATGTGAGCGCGAGTAGAAAAGAGCGTTATACACCATGGAAGGTACTTAGAGAGCCAGAGATTTTACAACACGGAGCAAAATTGTTCAAATACAGTATTTGTGGCTTTAAGAGATCTCTCTCTCATCCTCACATAACTCAGCATAACTTCCTATATCTATATAGAGCTCTCCGTTTAAACACATATCCTCTGTTTCATTTTGTAGCTCCTCTGCATGCACCCCATATAGAGTAGTAGCATCTTGATGCTCGTCTGGCACCACCGCAGCGGCTTCTGATTGAGCATCTTCTGTGATCTCCTCCATTGATGCCGTTGTGATTGGCACATGGTAGCCTTCATACGTCCTTGCACTACGAGGGGCTACCTCTATGACGTACCACCAGTTTGATGTAGACTTTGTAGGATGAAATATTACCTGCCAGAGCCACATAACTTACATGAGAGCTTTCAAGCACATAACTTGTAAAAGGGGGATGTTAACTATTTACATACTTACTTGTTCACAATGCTCGGGTAGTACGAAAGTGTCTCTTAGGTCAGTCCATTTCTTAGTAGAATCCACCTCAAGAAAACGAGACTCTCCTCTACGCACAGTAGCATTGCGACCCTCCATGATTATCTTGAACCATTGCACGTCGAACAAGTCGACAAAAAATCCTCTGTAATCGATCCTCAAAATCTCTTGCAGCATGCCGAAGTAAGTGAGTTCCGCCACCACAGGATCTGCATCAGAGGAACGTCGTCGACTAGACTGTTCAAATTTTTCCATGATTCCACAATCTTGAGTAAAACGCTTTTTGTCGATTCGTTCCACCCTAAAATGTCAACCTTTACACCATGCTGCTGTGTATGACTTATACTACAACGAACAAAGATTATGAGTGGCCGTTCAAACGTTTAGAAATAAAGTCACTAGCTAGTCGTACATTGCAAACTTACCTTGGTCGCGCAACCCCGAGAGTACTCCCACTCTTCCTTAGTCACTTCGTCACCGCATTGTTGTGCGCTTTTCAATTGGTTGTGCAAGCATCTTAAGCTCATGAAGGTTGGTAGGCTCTCCAGAACCGCTGGATAGTGCATCGATGGTCGTCTTCCCCATATCCACTCGATTCGTGCCCTTTGTCTCTCTTGCTTTGCATCCTCATATTGTGAAATCCACTTTTGCATCACTGGATTGTGAAGCATGCAAAATCGGTTGATTTTAGCCTCTAGATCTTCCGTCATCTTCTTCTCAACACCGAGATTGCATATGACAATCCCAGATATGCGCTCATCATCTATGGTTCGCCATAGCGTGTCCCGGGATTTATCAAATCCGTCTAGCCACTCTCCAATGTACACTAGGGACTCTGATACCAACCAACCTTCTGCCATGCTACCCTCCGGACGTGCCTTTTGACGCACATATCCCTTAAGCATTTTCATGAAACGTTCTAAGAAGAACATCCATCTGAAATGAACTGTGCCAGCTATTTCCACCTCATCAACTATGTGAACAAGAAGATGCACCTGAATGGTTAGCATTGTAGTAGGAAAATGTTTCTCAAACATGCACACAAGCTCCACAGCATTTAGTTTGGCGAATGGTATGGAGCCTACGTTGATCTCCTTTTGTGAGATCCATTGCACCAGCTTTGCAAGTTTGTAGATTTTGTTACGGATGTCGAGAGACAAACATCCCTCAATGGCAACCGGTAAAATAAACTGTAAAGTATGTGCAACAATAATATTAAAGTCCACATTTTATGCAATGATATTAAAGTCCACTATGAACGTACCTGACACATTTTATGCCAATCGTGTGACTTCAAACCGGTAAGCTTTCCTTCTTTAGTAAAACACGTTCGGAGCGAGTGCATTATGCCAGTGGGGGTCCGCAAAGATCGAATGGTCTCTTTTGCTTTGCGTTCTTGGGCTCCTGTGAAAATCCATGGTGCTTTGGGGATTTTTATCGATCCATCAGACGCTGTTTGCGGCCAATATTGCTCCATACGATCCACATTTCTAAGGTCAACTCTGGCTCCCAAAGTATCTTTCTTGCCGGTCAGATGGTCCCATAGTAGATTACCCACATTCTTGAATATATTCATTGGATTGAGCAAGTGATTGATCATGAGTCGGGGCCAGTATGGTAACTTGTACCATAGAGATAGTCTCTTCATCCCTGGAGGCAATCCGTCATCGCACATCTCCTTCTGCTCTAACCATGCTTGTGCAGACATCCTTGGTGGCTCTCTTCCCAAAAAGCCGTCGCGTAACACATGATTCTCTGGAAGATACGCTTGATGACCTTCGTAGATTTGCTTCTTCAGTGAGGGTGCCCTACGTGCATTCAGTCTAGGTCCACATGTGACACATGCTCTGTATCCGCTTGTTTGAAGCCCTACATGTATACACATGGTAATAGATCAACTATGGGAAAAAACAAGATTTACAGTGTCTGAGTGAGGAGTGTCAATAGATCACCTGAGCATTCTGTTAGCCCGAGATAGTCATGCATGGTCCACATTAGAATGCCTCTGATCAAAGCATTCCGTCGTCCTGTGTGTCGGCTCATATCCACCACCTCTATGCCAATCCACAATTGTTGTAGCTCTTCCAATAGTGGACGAAGATACACATCCATATTCCCCACTTTATATCGCCCTGGCACAATCAAGCTTAGCCATAGGTGCCCCTTCTTCGTAGTCAACCACGGGGGAATGTTGTAGTTGACGATGACAACGGGCCATACACTGTAAGATGTTGATCTTTGACCAAATGGATTTACGCCATCCATAGCCAGGCCTAAGCGCAAATTTTGAGCTTCCCTGGAAAAATCCGACCATTTTCCATCTATATGTTTCCACGCTACGCAATCTGCAGGAATTCGTAGCACACCATCCGAAGATTTATTCTCCTCATGCCATGATGCTAGGGCGGCCATGGACTTACATTCGAAGAAATGCTTGATGCGAGGAAGCAGAGGGAAATGTCGCAAAACCTTTTGTGGAATTTTTGTCCCGTGGAGATCTACTCGATATTTTTCGGAATCACATTTCGGACACTTCTCCATGTCTATGTATTCCCCTTTGAAAAGAATGCAGTCATTAGGACAAGCGTGGATAGAATTGTAATCCATCCCCAAGTTTTGCAAAATCTTTCTTGCTTCATCTCGGGAATCTGGCATCACATTGTCAGCTGATAGTATGTGCTCTTTCAACAATCTACACAACATAAAAATATGATACAGTCGTGTAAAAATCTATCAGATCATTATACATTTAGAGTTTTATTAAAGTAAACTAATTGTAATAGATCACCTGAAAAGCGCTGTGACGCTAGTGTCACTCCATCCAAACTTTGCCTGCATGTTGAGAAGAACAAGGAGTGCTTTCAATCTAGACATACGTGCTCCATTATACAATGGCGTATCGGCTTCACTTTTCATATCATCATAGATAAGCCTTTCTGAATCCATGATCGTCTCGATCATTTCATCAATCTCGGGCTCAAACATTGCCTCGTTGGGAATGTGCTCTGCATGATCATCCCCCGAGCTGTCGGAGGCTACATCTTGTGGCCTCACATATGCTGCTTGACCAAAGCGCCTGCGAACACGTCTATTGGGTTGCAAGATTGCTGCTTGTTGGCCAGCGTCAGAGTCCGACGAGTTATAATTGGCAACAACTCGATCTATAATAGATGGATCGAACTCGCCAAATTCGTGAACGTGCTGCAAAGAAACACGTCTTGTCCGTCGCACAGCATGCTTGCATTGATTACAAGGACATAAGACCCTCGTTGAGAGATAGGTGTTTCGGTTGGACGGTCCCACATCCTCGTCACTACTCATAATGAGGATAAAAAACTTATAACCTGGACAACAAATTTAATATTCTATTGGCATTCTTCGTCTTATCTCTCTCTCTCTCTCTCTCTCTCTCTCTCTCTCTCTCTCTCTTTACCTCACATTCTCTAGTCATGTCCAATCCCCGCACACCTTGGTCTAGAGGTGCATGGAGATCAGAACCACCGGGTTATAATCTCGTCTTTATTGGTCAATACCTATATTTGTGGGTACAAGAAATCTACACACCCACGTCTACATGATACTGCATGTAGTGGACAAAACCCCTTTGCCTCTTCTCTAGCTGTAGCACTTCACAACATCTTAACATCTTTTCACAGTAGATCTTTTCACTGTTCGTCTAACCCTAAACCCTAAACCGTAAGTAATGCTTGCGTGGACTCGATCTAACGTAAATAAGCATAAATCTAACTAAAAATAAACCTAAATCTAATTTAACGTAAGTCTACATCTAACCTAATCTTTAACGTCTTTTGGGATAGTTTCCTACGACGTTAAAACTCTCTTCTTCTTGTGTGTGTGTGTGTGTGTGGGTAAAGCTAAATAAACCTAAGTCTAATCTAATATAACATAAATCTAAATCTAACGTAAATTATGTTATATTAAAAACAAAGAACTAAACTAACAGGGATTATAAGAACCTTAAAACTGATTTAACACATAATTTTTCACATAACTCGGCAAGAGTTGGCATTTTCATCACTAAAGATGTGAGAGTTAACTTCCGGCGGTGACGCTGCCTCATCTCCATCCACATCTGACGACAGCAATTGGCCCTTTAGACCGTTCTTGCTCTTGTTACTAACTTTGAAGTTCCTGTTGAATGACTAGAGGTTGTCTAGATGGTCATTGTGTCGGGGATGTAGTGACTCTTGCCGCCCTGAAGATCCACCTTCTTCCCTATCTTCTGAAGACATTTCACCAGTACTTTTGGATCGACGGAGCCCACCATGAGTGAAGGCAGCAATACCCTATATTCCATTGAGGGCTTTCTTCACCCACTTCATGCAGGCATCGCAGTCTATGGAGACCTAAATCTAATCTAATATAACGTAAATCTAAATCTAGCGTAAATAAACGTAAATCTAGTTAAAAATAAACCTAAATCTAATTTAATGTAAGTCTACATATAACCTAATCTTTAACGTCTTTTAAGATAGTTTCCTACGACGTTATAACTCTCTTCTTCTTGTGTGTGTGCGCGTGTGTGGATGTGTGTGCCAATAAAAAGAGATAAATGGTATAACCTTTCTATCACCCATGCCAAGTATGATAGATTGATTATGCCATTTCCCTCTTGAATAATAGGTCTTGAGTTCAACTCCTCGTCGGCTAGATCTTTAGGTCTTTTAATTTTAATTAGTTTCCTACGACGTTAAATTAGTTTCTCTCTCTTTCTCTCTCAATGTGTGTGCATTTTTTTGGATCGTATGCATCTTTTCCTCTCTCAATGTGTGCGTTTTTTGTTTATGCATGTTCTCTCTCTCTTTTCCTCTCTCAATGCGTGCGTTTTTTGTTTATGCATGCTCTCTCTCTCTTTTCCTCTCTCAATGTGTGTGTGCATTATTTGTTTATGTATGTGTGTGTGTGTGTTTTTGTTTATGTTTGTACTCTCTCTCTCTCTCTCTCTCTCTCTCTCTCTCTCTCTCTCTTTCAAAAACACTATGTGTGTGTGTGTATGTGTGTGGGTGAGAGAGAGAGAGAGGGAGAGAGAAAGAGGGGAAGGGAACATGAGAATGAGGAGAGGGAAGGAGCATACCTGGCTCTCCTTCCTCTCCTCGTGTGTGTGTGTGTGTGTGTGTGGAGAAGAAAAAGAGAGAGAGAGAGAGAGAGAGAGAGAGAGGGAGAGCGTTACCTGCTCCTTGCTTGAGGGCGCCGAAAAACTCAGATCTGAGATCTGAGTTTTTGGGCACGCTCGGTTAATTTTTTAGCCCAATCGGCGTCGCTATGAGCGTCGCAAATTAACAAAGAAATTTGCGACGCTCATAGCGACGCCGGGATTTTTTTTTTTGAGCGTCGCTGTGTGAGCGTCGCTAATATGAATAGCCTTTTGTAGTGATTGTAGACAGATGGTTATTGATGAGGCATAAAATAAAAAGCATCCTTACATGTAGTAGAGAGAGATGGTCATTGATGAGTCAACATATAATTGAGATAAAATTAAATAAAGGGACATGAAATGAAAAAGTATAAGACATGTGAATTATGTTGAGATGTAGAGAGAAAGAGAGAGACGAGACAAGAGACACACCATATACGCTCCCAAAGACTGATTCATATTGAGGACAAGATACAAATATATAGGTGAGACCAAGTTGAGTAGAGTGAGCCATATATAGCTCCAACACCCCCACTCAAACAAAGGTCTCTAGCTTTGGATGAAAAAACCCTTGGGGAGTTCAAGGGAAAAATCCAAGCCCCTATACAATGTGAAAATATGAACCAGCGATGATGATGTGAAAGTGAATTGTGCATCTATGTACAAATATTCAAGTGACTTAGAGATCACAATGTGCAAATGTGGAGTGTGCATAGTGCATGGTACCTAAAAGATTACAATGTCATATGTACAAAGCTATTACAATAGCAAAGAAGCTAATCTAGAAAGAGTGAGGTCGAAGCAACTCCAAGCTCCGAGCGCAAGAGGATGAAACGTGACTCGTTGAGGCCTTTAGTCAAAATGTCTGCAATCATCTGGTCACTTGGACAGTGTTCAACCATAATGGTTCCTTTGCGTACTTCATACCTGACATAATGATAATGGACAGCAATGTGCTTTGACTTATTATGTTGAACATAGTCTTTTGCAAGACTAATAGCACTTTGGTTGTCACACCGCAAGGGTGTGCTAGAAAGAGGAGAGTGACCAATATCAACTAGCATTTGTCGAAGCCAAATCAACTCACGAGCTGCAAGTGATGCCGCAACATATTCTGACTCAGTCGTAGAAACTGCAACACAACGTTGTTTCTTGCTAGTCCAAGAAACAAGACAACCATTTATAAAGAAGCAATTTCCACTAGTAGATCGCATAGATAAATGTGAGCTTGCCCAGTCTGCATCTGTGTAACCCAAAAGAGAAAGAGATTGCATAGAATCCAATGTGAGTTGTCGTCGATAGACTAAACCAAAATCTGTAGTGCCTTTCAAGTATTTCAACACACGCTTTGCAGCAGACCAATGCTTAAGAGAAGGACATGCAAGATGTTGTCCAAGATAATTAGCAACAAACAAAATATCAGGACGAGTGTTCATGCCAACAAACTGAAGACATCCAATCAAGTTAGCATAAGGTTGATTTGTGACAAGTTGACCGCCATTGTCAGAAGTGTTCTTCGTAGAGCTTGCAAGACAAGGTGTGTTGGCTGAATGTGCAGATTCCATACCAAATTTTTGAATAGTATCTGCAATAAACTTTGACTGTCGAAGGAATAAAATACCTTTTGTACGGTTCCGTTGGATTTGAATGCCAAGACACGAGTGAATCTCTCCAAGATCCACCATATCAAATGCAGAAGACAATAACTTTTTCACTTGCTGAAGAATTCCCAAATTATTGGAAACAAGGATGGTATCATCCACATAAAGAGCAAGAATCACAAAACTGCTACCTTGGCGTTTTATGTATAAGTTGGGGTCTGACGAGCAAGAGATGAATCCTTTAGAGGTGAGAAAAAGATCAAATTTTGTATACCAGGCTCGCGAAGCTTGTTTGAGACCATATAGTGCCTTATGGAGTTGAGCAACAAGGTCTTCTTTACCTGGAATAACAAACCCTTCTGGTTGTTCCATATAAATTTTCTCTTCCAAGTCACCATTAAGAAAAGCAGTTCGCACATCCATTTGATGAGCTTCTAAATCAAATTGAACAGCAAATGCCAATAAAACTCGAACACTTGTAATGCGAACAACTGGTGAAAAAGTCTCTTGATAATCAACACCAGCTACTTGGGAATAACCTTTTGCAACTAAACGCGCCTTGAACTTGTCAAAAGATCCATCTGCTTTTACTTTTGTCTTATACACCCACTTACATTTAATAGCTGTACGACCAGGAGGTAATTCAGTTAGTATCCATGTACCTTTAGAGATAAGAGAATCGTACTCTGCTTCCATAGCCTCTTGCCATTGACCCTTTTGTGGTGAAGAAATAGCTTCATCATAAGTAATGGATCTTCGGAAGTAGAAAAAGCATTATCAGCAATATCGTCATCATAAACATGACATGAGCCATGTTCAAAATCAATAGGCAGATCAACAAAAATATCAATATCATCATTGGCGACATTCGGAATGGATGGTCGTGAAGAGGAAAGTTGCTCTATAGGAAGAGTTTCATCTTCTGAAAGAAATGGAAAAGCTTGAAGCAATGATTTAGTATCATCAGAATCATCCATGGACCATGAGCCTCCCATAAGCTGTTCGTTAAAAGTAGCATCACGATTCACAATTACTTTCTTGGAGGAAGGGTCATAGAATTTGTAGCCTTTGGAAGTGTCAGAATATCCAATAAAAATAACTTTAAGACCAGGAGCATCAAGCTTTGTTCGTGTTTCTTTGGGAACATGAATATAAGCAATACATCCAAAGGTTCGAAAATGAGATACAGAAGGAATGTCACCTGTCCATGCTGTGATGGGTATCTTACCAGAGGGTGCAGTAGTAGGAAGATGATTCTGAATAAATACTGCTGTCAAAGTAGCTTCAGCCCAAAAAAGACGAGATAAGCCAGAATGAATCAGCATACATCTTACAGCATTGAGAATAGTGCGATTCTTTCGTTCAGCAACACCGTTCTGTTGAGGCGAATATGGAATAGTGTGTTCATGATGAATTCCACTATCAGCACAGTAACTCACAAACTCTCGAGAAACATATTCGCCTCCATTGTCACTACGAAGCTTCTTAAGGCGACGACCAGTTTGAAGTTCCGCAGCCTTGTGGAATTGTTTGAAAACAGATAAGGCTTCAGATTTTTGTCTAAGTAGAAATACAGTCGTATACCTTGAGAAATCATCAATGAAAGTAATGAAGTAGCGATATTGTGATCTCGAAGAAGGTAGAGGTCCACATATATCAGTATGAACAAGATCCAATATGTCATGAGAATGAGTTGTATTTGAAAGAGGAAAGGGTTTGCGATTGTGTTTCCCAAGAGCACAAAATTCACAAATTCCCATATGAGGATGGGCTTTAAGATCCATGCCATGAACAAGATCACGACGTTGAAGATCAAGGAGTTTTGAGAAATCAGCATGAACAAAACGGTGATGCCATACTTTGCAATCATGATCACCTGGAGCAGTGACAACATTTGCTACAGCATCGTTGAGAGAGAGTTCAAACAAATTACCATTTCGAGGAGCAGTGGCTATAGTCTATCCATCTTTCTCAATTCGGCATTTGGTATGATCAAATCCAACAAACAGACCAAGATCAACAAGTCTAGCAACTGAAAGAAGATTACATTGAAGATCTGGTACATGTAATACTCCTCGCAAAATTCGAGTGGAAGAAGATAAGGTACCAAGATATAAGTCTCCAATACCCTTTACTTGACAAGTAGTATCATCGGCAAGATAAACAACACGTTGAACTGGCAGTGGATGATAGTTATGAAGCCACTTAGACTGATATGTCATATTTCCTGTAGCACCAGAATCGACAATAAAAAGTGATCCATCGCGTACATGAAGTATTCTGTCTGGAGCAACTGAACATAGGACGCAGCTTGTTTCTGGTACAATGTTGTTTCGATGTTCAGTAGCATATGCTCTATTCCGATCTGTGTCGAATCGACGCTTATAGCACATATGAGTGGGATGATCAGATCGTCCACAATATTCACAAGAAGAAGAAGAAGAGTCTCTAGATAAACGTGGTTGTTTTGTGGTAATATTGTGTTCTTCATCATATTGACGTGCCCAACAATCATCTTCAGTATGGTCATTTCTGTTGCAGTAAGAACATTGCTTATTAGGAAATTTGAGACGAGAGAAAATATTGCCGCGACGGCCACCTCTACGGTTTTCTCGTTGAAATGGACGCCTTTGAGCATGAAAAGCACGTTCCATCTGTTGTGACTCAGTCTCCTCTTGTGAAATCATAGCTGTATCGTGACCAGCATTACGACGTTCTTGACGTTGAGAGTATTCAATTAAAGACATGCAGGCTTGGTCGAAATCAAGACCATCTTTATTAGAGAGAATAGTAACAATGTTATCATAAGAAGAGTCCTTCACCGTATCAAGGAGAAGTGTAATCAGTTGCTTTTGTGGAACAGGATCACCGGCAGCAGCAAGTTGATTAATAATAGATTTGAAAGATTCAATATGTCCCGTCATGGCAGTACCAACTTCATATTGTAACTTGTTAAGCAACCCTCTCAAATAAAGTATTTCTGTGACAGATTTCTTCTGAAAGTTCGCAATAAGGTACTTCCATACGTCGTGGGAAGTAGGCAGTTCGTACATATCAAGCAAAAGGGAATCAGTAAGAGGAGAAAGAATATACCGACGAGCTGCTTTATCACGTCGTTGCCAATCCGTATAGGCAACATTCCAATCTTCAAATATAGGTCCTTCAGTGATAAGCACGTTATCATTATCCGTATCAACAGGCTGAGGCGGACAAACACGATTTCCAAGAACAACATTGGAGAGTTCATCGCCTTCAAGAATTAACAACATCTTTGCTTTCCAGCCTGGAAAACCTTGACCTTGGAAAGGAGGAACAGAACGCTGGCCAGAAGGAAAGCCGTTGACGAGAATATTCATAGCCATATCTTGTTGCGAGAAGACGTATAAGATAAGATCGCAGAATTTGCACACCATATATGGTGAAGGCCGCAATTGAGAATGAGAGAGATATGAGGACTGCGTTCTGTCAACGATAAACGTAAGAAGGATGCTCAAGGAACTTCCAAAAATGTAAGAGACGTCACCCAAAAACGGCAGGGTAAAGGAGACGTTAATAATAAAAGAGTCCTCAAAATAGAGTGGCGTGAGATGCAAGATTGACGGACACAATATGAATAGCAAAAAGCTAAATCTTCTCAAAAAAGTTAACGCCAAAATAAGAAAAATGATCACGGACGCTTCACGAAGAAGTAGGACGAAGAAAGCTGCGTCAAGCTCAATTGCAGTAAAAACAGCATAACTTTCTGCTGCGAACTCCGATTGACGCAAACCTAGAACTCAAATCGAAGAGCTCGAGGAGACGAACAAGTTTTGGATGAAAAGTGCCATTGCGCTACGCTCCATAGCGCTTTTCTCGTTTCTCCAAATTTTGAGCAGAAAAGCGAGAAAAATTGAGATGAAGTTCAGGGTGTCATGAACAAGAAAACGTAATCAACGATTAGATTGATTAGCAATAAACGTCACACAAAACACTAATCATATTCTTCTTAACACAAAACAACCACAATTAACAAGAATCAATGCTCAAAAATAAAATTTGTAGCAATTTTTGAATCTTACATGCAAATCGCATACACATACTGTTTTGTCACCATGAATTGAATCGGCGCATGATCGTTACTGCTCTGATACCATGTTGAGATGTAGAGAGAAAGAGAGAGACGAGACAAGAGACACACCATATACGCTCCCAAAGACTGATTCATATTGAGGACAAGATACAAATATATAGGTGAGACCAAGTTGAGTAGAGTGAGCCATATATAGCTCCAACAAATTAAAGGTACATGAAACCGAAGATGTGTAAGAAATACAAATTGATGGAAATGTGGTCTTAGATGTTGGCTTCTCGTTCGTGAGTGTGCAAGATAGAGAATGAATTTTTTTCAAGATGTAAGAAAAACATATGACTAGTTAAACCTCGTCATGCATGTCATACAGATGTGCCATTTAGAAGTATAGTGAAGACTCAACATTCTGTCTCCCTGGTAATTATAAGAAAAAACATGTACCCCACCCTTGGAGGGGGTGGGGGTTAATATGTATAATCTGTATATTACATGCACTCCAAGACTATTTCTAAGACTCTGAATTTATAAATATTAATATGTTCTTTTTCTATTCAAATTGTAAACATACCAATTCCATTAAATACAATACCCTTTTATATGTAAACAAATTGAGATCTAATAACCCTATTTGCTACACACACACACGATAGTCACATAATTATTACCTGACCGATCCCCCCCCGATCCGTACCTTGCCCCATAATCTAGTTGTATTGGACAAGAAAATGCATATAGATCAAAATATGTATGCACATAATGTGCCTAGAAAGCTTGATGATGTAGATTTTTATATGTCACTTTCTAACACTCTTTGATGTTGTTTGTGAAGCTTTCTGTGGATCAAATTTTTTTTTAGTGGCATATGAGGCAAGATATCAAAGTTAGCAAGCATCATATCACCATAGTCAACACAACACATGCTTTGACAATGCATACATATGGTACAACATTGCAAGAAGTGAGCTTTTCTATGACGCTTTGGATTTGACAAAGAATGTTTCCCTTTCAAGCCGCATCTAGCATACATTAATCATTAAACTAGATTGTTAGCAAGCCGTGAACAATGATCATTCATCAAGTAAGCTTCAAATATGAGTAGGATGATTACGTCGTCCACAATATTCACAAGAAGAAGAAGAATATCTAGATAAACATGGTTGTTTGGTGGTAATAGTGTGTTCTTCGTCATAATGACGTGCGTTGCCATTTCTGTTACAATAAGAACATTGCATATTAGGAAATTTGAGACCAGAGAAAATATTACCACGACGGCCACCTCTATTGTTTCCTTGTTGAAATGGATGTCTTCAAGCATAAAAAGCACGTTCCATTTGTTGTGACTCAGTCTCCTCTTGTGACCACTAGCATTATCTCGTTCTTGATGTTGAGAGTATTTAATTAAAGACATGCATGTGTGGTCGAAATTGAGAACATATTTATTAGAAAGAACAGTAACAACTCGTGCATCTCTATTGTTGTTGATATCCCTCTTGCTGAGTTTGTGATTTCTTGTTGTTGTAGGTCGTTCTTTGACTTGCCATTGTTTGTTAAAGCTTTGTTGTTGTCCATTTTTTTATCAAGCGTTGTTGTGGCCCTTGAAGATAAGAGACTCTCTTGATAAGTATGTTGAGATCCATAGCATCTGTTGGTCCAATGTTTGGACGAATGATTTCTGTAGCCATATCCTTAGTGCTGATGTAGAAGTAATATATATATACAAGAAGGTGATGATGATGGTTTCTAGATTAGGGTATGGAACTTGGATGACCAAAGGCGAAAACCCCCGTGGAAAAAACGTGTCTTTGGTATACACTCTTATTAGAGTTGAGCATTTGGACTTGAAGTACCTGCCATGCAAGGTGAGTGATCGGGAGAAACAAAGGAAGAGTGCCTAATGCAAGCGCCAATTATGGGACACTCTATATGCATATGAGAATTTGTAAAACAAAAGCATGCAGTGTAAGAGATGAAGTTGATGGGTGCTTCAAGGAACAAATGTAGCTCATGTGGCATCAAAGGACGTTTCAATAGCTTCCATGTTTTCAAGAAGGGTTTCCAATGTAGAAGCTTCTCCACTCATACCTCACTATGCTTAGTGTTTGAGGGTGAAAGCATGTTAACCTATCGCGCTTTTTGTGCTAGTTAATTAGCAATTTCAAGTTAGCACATCTTCAAAAAGTTGGGCATCCGGTAAATTTTTTACAAATAATATCAAAATTGGTCGGAGGTTGTACATTTGGATTCCTTGTTTCAAGTGCTTTCTATTGATATATCACATGTCATAGATCTTGGAGATGTAGCTCAAGTTATTGTACTAGTTAGCATATGTCAAAATTGTGCTAGTTAGCATTGTCTGGGACATGAAAAAGCATGACAGGTTAACATGCTTTCACCCTTGAGTGTCTTTTGGACTTCTTCTTCACTTTACCACACATAATTTATATAGACTTTGACTGTAATGTTCACTTATTCAAGCATGAGTGAAACATCATAATTATGCTCTGCTCTTCCAACTTGAGCAATACCTAGAATAGTTAAGATGCTTAGACCACAAAAAATACCAGATGAAGCTTTGGGACTAACGTCTCGCTCATTTAGTGGCTTAGCTGCCTAACTTTGGCTATTATGCCATGTATGTTTATTGGCCACTTGGACATACCTATTCAAAGCCAAAACCCAATTCCATAAGTGTTCGAGATTTAGGCCTCTTTCCTTGTGTTGGTCTATATTTGCCACCATTTTTTCCAATAGGTTGACATACTTGGACTCCTCTTGACTTGATTGTTGTATGTTCACACTGGTTTGTGAAATAAGTTATTTGACTGTTGTAGTGCTTGATGGAGCCGTTGCTTTATCTCCTATGAGAAGCGGTTGTCAATATATGTGGGATCTTTGTGATTGAGTTCCACTAGCAATTTGGAAACTCACCTTGTTGTTGGTCGTTGTGTGATAGTCTTTTGATTGTGTCCCTTTGAGTGGGGCCTTGTGCTTCTTGATTGATCTTCATTGTTTGAGATTTAGCTACAACTTAAGGTAACCATATTTGAATGTTACCTTTGTAGAATCATTGTGCTTTGAGTATCTTGGCTGGAATCATCCATTGGCGTGTGATCACATAAAAGAGTCAAACCTTTGATACCAATGCCTTGAACCCTTCTTTAATCCATAAAGCACTTTCTTGAGTTTGCATACAAGCTCCTCCCTACTAGGCTGTTCAAAACCTCTAGATTGCTTTATGTAAATATCCTCTCCAAGATCCATGTGAAGAAAGGGTGTCTTTACATCCATTTGGACAAGCTCCATGTCCTCAATGTCTACGAGGCCAAGCACTATGTGCAATGTAGTCATTTGACCGTGCGTAAGAATATTTCATTAAAATCAAGTCTCTTTTGCTTCTTGAATCCCTTAGCACAACCAATCTAACCTTGTACTTAGGCTTGGGATCATCATATGTAAACTTCTTCTTGCAATTCACCCAAGTCTCATGTCTCATTGTTGACAGTCGAATTGTACTTGATTTGCATGGCCTAATTCCACTTGACCTTGTCATCCATTTGCATGGATTCTTTGTAACAAGATGGCTCACCGCAACCTATCATCATAACATAGACCAACCGTGGCTGAAACCACTCAAGTAGATGTGAGGATCTAGTAGATTGTCTCAAAGCCTAACTATTTCTCTCTATCCTATCAATTGGAATGTTGTTAGTGGAAGGTACATCACTAGTCTTTTGATTTTTCACAAATTCTAAGGAAGTGTCATTGAATATGACTTTTATATACTCAACCTCTTTGATAGGTTTCTTGTGCATCTTCAATTTGTTGAAGATAACAAGTGAGTTGTGAATGACTTTGTGTTTTGAGTGCCAGAGATATCCCATCTCTCCATCTACATATAGCCAAGAGAAATACACGCTGACATTGAGTCTAGCTTTTTTCAAAGCTCTTTGGGCACATGTGCATATGCCTTACATCCAAAGACACACAAATGATCATAATGTTCCTTCCTTCCACACCATAACTCCTCTGGAATTTGGTATTCAATGATGTACTAGGTGATATATTAATGATGTGTAGTGTTGTCAATATTGCCTTTATCCAAAAAACCTTGAGTCAACTTTGCCATAGAAATCATGGATGTGACTCGCTCTTGAACCGTTCGGTTCTTTCTTTTTGCAACTCCATTTTAATTAGGTGTGTGAGGCACAATAAGCTGCCTCTTTCTTGCTATAGAATCATTCTCTATGAGGTGTCACATGGAAATTGGCTACAGAATCGATGACCCAATTAAGATCAAAGCTAGCATCTTGTGCAATAAGAGAAGTTGGACTATTTTTTTTTGTAAAGACTAGAACATCAGAGGAAGTTTGGGCCTCACTCACATCTACAATTTTAGGAGACACTAGTACATCAAGCTTCTCAATATTAGCTTTGACCTTGCCGTCATTGTTTGACTTCTTTTTGTATAGAGACTTTTTGTTGTATGTTTGCCATGCACGACAACCATTATTTAAATGTTATTTTGGCTAGGTGTAAGTGAATAGTGGACATAGCTTTTGCATCTAGAATCTTCCAATGCACTTTTGTATATCCATCTCCCTTTGCATGCTCAAAGATTAGCTCTAATTAACCATTTGGGTTAGCACATCCTAGATTTTCTTTTTCCACATAGAAAAGTTCATGCCATTGAACATTCCAATATTGTAAATGTCCTTCTCAGCAGAAGAGACCATTTTTACAAGACTTGAGTAATATGACAAGAATCCCAAAAGTTATGCCAAGAAAACTCGATAAGATTTTGACAAAACCTCCTTTATAACGAGAGCAAAATCTCAAGCCAAAACGGTGCTCAAAGTGTCATAAAACGCATAGTTAGACTTGCAAGAATATTTTGGTAAAGTTTCCTTTGTACGGGGAGTGAAAAATCGACCTTAATAATGCATAAAATCAACTTAAGAGAGTAGATCTAGGCATAAACTGCTGACAAATGACTATCATAGATGGTATCAAGAAAAATATGCCATAAGATACATAACCTATGGTGATGATACCATAAAGGGGAACTCCAACAACCTATATTACCAAAGGTATCTCAGTATTTGAGAATACCCCAGCTCAAAAAACCTCATGTAGGACCATCTAAAAGGCTAAACAAACACAAAACACTAGCCATAAAAAGGACTCTTCTGGTCCAAGTCTCAAAAACTATAAAGACTATAAAAAATACAAAAAAATGGCTCCACACAAAGTATAGTGGGAAATATCCACAACTCAACCTACATGAGTAAGGACCGCACACAAATAGGCACCAAAAATTGATGCAAGCAGTAGACAAGTTCCTTGTGATACCTACTCTTAAAAAGGGCTGAATGACCCTCTAAATGACTAAAAATTGCATATGTCAATGCATAACATCTTGCAGTGAGAGTACTTCCTAAAATTGCTACCAAAAGTGCCTCCAAATAATATGCAATACTTATGTCCAAAGTAGCTGAAAAATTAGAGGAAATAAAGATCTATCTATCAGAAACAACCACAAGTGTCATACGTGCTACCAATATGCATATGGCAACCTCTAACCTCTTTGAAAAATGTAGAGAGTTTGAAAACACCTATGAACTGCAAAAGGGATGCATGCTCTAGCTATGTATACCCCGTAGCTTGCTATTTGAGCTTGTGAGAAACTTGTAGATCCAAAGCCAATGTCGTCTTCCACTATAGAAAGGAGGTTCCGGAAGCACTCATGCTAAAAACACCAAAATTTTGAGGCCAATGCATTCATCAAATGAGTGCCAAAAGGTCAAAAAAATGGTGTTGAATGTCGTGTGTCAAAATTTGGATGCCAAAGAGAAAATATCCCTCTATGTCGTCGAGAAACAATCGAGAGTGTGTGTCAATGGTAGGCCAGGAAAGGCCACCAATGTTGAAGGTACCGAAGGAGGTTGAGGTTGAGATGGTGTCAAAAAATGATGCTATGTTAGAGGAGAACCAAGCCCCTCTCTTGCTCTCACTATATCAAAAGCACCAAAAATCCGGAAAGTAGGCTCGAGGTCAATTTTGCTCCGGAGGTCAATGTCGAAATCAAAGAGAAACCGATGGAGGAGAGAGTTCTATCCTCTCTCTCTCTCTCTCTCTCTCTCTCTCTCTCTCTCTCTCTCTCTCTCTCTCTCTCTCTCTCAATCTGATGATAAAGCTCAAAATTCAAATTCTCACCTTGCTTCACTCCCTTGCTGATGCAAAACCCATATGCACAGGAAATTGTGTGTGTGTTGTTGTTTTTAAAAGCTCAACCTTATACACAAAAGAGCATAATAGTTCAAAAGATAGTTGGCTTGGGACAAAGGATAAGGATTAGCACAAAAAAGACTCAATCTTTGATTCATTTTTGTACATGATAGTGACAATGAGTTATCATTCTAATGATTTGTATATAAGATAGTGAAGAACAATTGATAGTAAAGAGATAGAGGCCAAGTTCGACGGAGACGGAGGATATCAACAAAGCCAAAAAGATCCTAAGTAAAGATAGAGTCCTCACCTGCATCCGTATAAACAAGACAACACATTTGTTAGCCTTGAATATGGGTACCTTTGTTGAAGTCTGACTTTGATACCCATACCTACCGCATTGTTTGTTTTTTTGAAGGCATTTAATTATGCCCGTTCTTGTTGTTCTTTCTTCTTGTTTAAGCTTTCTTTTTGTTAAAAGCTCAATGTTTTCTTTGTAGTACTTATTTCTTGAGGTTAGTGGACCCAAGATATTAATTAGGCTTTTGGGCCCAAACTGAATGTTTCCTTGGAAGTAGCCTTAAGCAATGATTGACTCATTTAATGCTACCCTCCCTGTCACCTTTTGTTGTTAGGGTTCAACTTGTGCCTCATGTATCCAAATAGGTTCTTTGACTTGGATGTGCTCTTTGGATACCAACACTTGGTTGATTCTCTTCGGCTTCTTTTGGAAGATTTCTTGTGATGGAAACTTTGATTGATAAACTTTTTGCTTCGGTTTCCATTGCATTATCGATGGTTTGGCTTTTCATGTAGAAGTTGTATGGAAGTTTGTTGAAGGTAAAGTCGTCTTACGAGGATGGTTGCATTATCGATGGTTTGGCTTTTCATGTAGAAGTTGTATGGAAGTTTGTTGAAGGTAAAGTCGTCTTACCTTAGTTTACCTTTTTCCATGATGGTTGCAAATTTCTTCTCCGCATGGATTTGAGAAGCTTCATGGACTGTTACTGTTGTCATTGTCGAAGCTTTTGGTTGTTGTCAGAAGAAGACATTTCTCTAGATTGGTGTTAGGATCAAAATCTATTTGATGTGATGGGAGTCAATTATTTAGAAAGTATCCTTGTACTCCCTTTGTGTCTCAAGTAGATATAGTCATAGCCCCAATCTTGTACCATTTTGAGTTGACACATGAATGGTCTACCCAATATGATATCAAAGTTGCTCCTCTTGGTAAAATTCATTATGGTGAAGGTGTGCTCATACGCAATGGCACGTGAGGATACAATGATTTCTTCTAGCATTCATATCGGTCTCTCCATGTATGCATCCGCTAATTGCAGTTTCATTCGTTTTCCTAAGTGTAGGCTTTTCCCATTTTTCCCACATCCCCTTTGTTGCAATGGAATTCCTGCCCCACTATCTAATATCACAACGGTCTTTACTACTTTGTACTTGAATGGTAAAGTGTTGTTTCCTTCCTTGCCTTCAGAGGTATTCACCTGGTCACCTTATTCATTGGTACCAATTTTGTTTGTGGTTTCTTAGGCGAAGTTTCATCCATGTTTTCATCTGGAATTTTGTCGTGTGAAGTGATTTCAACCCCATCTTTTCTAGATTTTTGCTCATTTGGCCCATAGATGTGGTTTAATATTTAGTAAATTTTCAAGAGTAATAGTGCATCTTATAGGGGACGACATCACTTCGTGTAAGATTTTGGTATCCGTCACCTTTGGTGTGGCTTTCCACTTAGAAGGTATCACTCTAACCTGGCTTTTTTTTCTTGAGTTCTCCTATGAAAGATGGCAAAGTCTATAGAGAGTGTGGTTTGCTCTCTTCAGATGCCATAGACCCAACATCCCCATATAGAGAGATCATATATGTCCTAGGAAAAATCCGTGATTCATGTTTATCGTAGGGATAGGTGTTGACTGTAAAGTAGAACTACCATCTTTTTTATTTCTAGTAGATTCCCATAAGGATTGTGGCAATGGTTCTTCTACCTTTGGAATAGGTATCACTGCTTGTGACCAATCTCATCTATGGTATTGGCTACCTCCCTTGTATCTAAAGGTGCCATAAGAGCTTGGGTTGTCTTGTTGAGCTCCTTGCACATTTGCTACCTCTCTTTACATACCTTGGATGAAGATATGTCAGCCATCTATGATCTTGGATTTGATTGGGTTTTAACCTAGCTTCATAGGCCTTCAAAATTGTGTCTAAGTGCTCATTCACTTTCTCAACCAAGACTGAACCGCCCGAGTCAAATCTTTGACTCTTCACGTCTCGTTACATTTTTGTTGCTATCTTGCTCTTGTCTAAGTAGTTCTTTTGTTTGGTTCAATTCAATTTCCAAAGTTGTTTTATCATGCAGCCTCTTTGCTTTCATTTTATCCCGTTTATCTTTCCACAATTTTATTCTAGCTCTCATCAATATGTTCTTCAATTTTTGTTTGAGGTGGCAACGTGGGTTCTTCCTCAACGATTGCGTTTCTAGTAGCTTCTTGACCTTGAGGTTGAGTCATTTACTTTCAAGGAATCGTGGGCTCTACCTCATATCCGCTTGACAAAGGAATTGCTAGGAGAGAAGCTATGGTGGGTGGTAGCTGTGAGCATCCATGGCTTTGGAGATGACGAGCAACAGGAAGAGAGAGAGAGAGAGAGAGAGAGAGAGAGAGAGAGAGAGAGAGAGAGAGAGATTACACAGCAGGAGAGCAAAAATCACGCTATTCTTTTTTGATTGATAATGTGTAAAAACAAACCTTACAATATAAGGCCAAACTTGCCATGCAAACTTAACTTGCCATTGAACCTACACTGCATGGTGTAGAGAGTGTTCCCACAGGCTAAGACGCCACTAAAGCCGGGCTTGCATACCCAACAACCCCCCCTCAAGACCAAACAACTGACAATGGACTTGATACAGACCATGACAGAGTCCAACCACCTGTAACTATGAGTAGAAGTCCCCCCTTGACAATAATATAGGTGTGTGTGTGTGCTTCCCTCAAACAACCATCAGTGTGAGACATACCGGAACCCAACCAAACAACAAAGGGTGGTATTACCACTTTTTATGTGGAAGTGTCTATAACCCGTACAAGATTTTGGGGCACGAAGACAACTAACAAGCATGACAATAACCGACAACAGATTATGTAAAAGGAGGCTTTAACTGGAAAAAACTATGCCACTTAACGGGTAAAATAATTTGTGAAAACTTGTACTACAATATCAGAGGATATTCTTCTTTGTTCTGGAAATTTTCGATGTGTTTGAACATGTCATAATCCTTGAATATGATAAATTTTTTAATACGTACCAAGATAAATGTACGCAAGACCATTATAGCTGTTTATCTGCTACGCCCGTCCAAATCCTGGAAGCCTACAACCACCACTAGCCAACTGTGCTCCGAGCCAAGACTTGTCAGTTTTCTATAAATCTGAGAAAAATTACCTTGATGTTCCTGCCACCGCTGGTCGAAATTTTTTCTGTTTAAACCTTCAAGAGAGTACCAATTTGCTATTCGATCACTGAATGCGGAATCGAAGGGTACTCGAGGGAGTTCAAGACCAAATTGTTGGCTTAGGGAGTTCAAGACCAAATCGGGTGGTAACTTGTATTCAGTGTGAAAATCAACACAAAAAAAAACCTCTGTAACGCAACAATGGTGTAGGCGATAGGTGGAAGCAAAAGATACATACACTCAAGGAGGGCTGTATAGGCCGATCCGGGGGGTCTTGGAGTGTTGAGAAATGCTCAAAAAGCCAGGCCATTCATATTGATGACGGGTTTGCGTTGTTTCATACAAGTCGAGAGTGCTGCTTCCTTTCTCTGTAAGGGGCTGCTCCCCCGTGACTGTACGAGCATTGTTAGGAGGGAAGCTATGGTGGGTGGTAGCGGTGAGCAGCCATGGCTTTGGAGATGGCGAGAAACAGAGAGAGAGAGAGAGAGAGAGAGAGAGAGAGAGAGAGAGAGAGAGAGAGAGAGAGAGAGAGAGAGAGAGAGAGAGAGAGAGAGAGAGAGAGAGAGAGAGAGAGAGAGAGAGAGAGAGAGAGAGAGAGAGAGAGAGAGAGAGAGAGAGAGAGAGAGAGAGATCGACAAGGCAGGAGAACAAAAATCACGCTATTCTTTTTTGATTGATATTGTGTAAAAACAAACCTTACAATATAAGGAAAAAATTTCCATGCAAACTTAACTTGCCACTGAACCTACACTGCATGCTATAGAGAGTGTTCCCACAGGCTAAGACACCACTAAACCCGGGCTTGCATACCCAGCAGGAATCACTTCTACAATATTCATTGTTACTTTCCCTTTGTAGTCTGGATTCTTAGCACAGTGGTGGAGTAGATATTCTCTTTCATAACTGTCACAGAATCCAAATATTTCTATTAGTTGATCCTTGTTTGGACAACCTCGTGCCAACAGTCATGTCCACATTCATAGCATGGATCCTCTTGTTGGATAGCTGGTGATACTACCTTTGGTTGTTCTTGTCTATTAAAATAATGTTCTTTGAACCATACTCTTGATTGGCTATGAGCATGAGCGTATTCGCATCCATGGAGTACTGGTTTTTCTTGGGTTGTGGTACATATGTTCATTGAGTGTAGTTGACTACTAGTCTACCATCATTTTAAAAGAGGTGGTTATTGCCCTCCCATTTTTTTCATCTTTGACTAAGTGTTACACCATGGAGTGGGGTGATCCCCTCCACAAGTCTTACATCTCCTCAATTGAGGCTGTTTTACATTTAGGTTTTGCATGTAGACTTTGTTTATCCTTATAGTAGCCTCTTTTGCCACTTGGTCAAAGGTATGCATCGTAGGAGTTTGAACATCTTTCTTTGTTTCAGGTTCACTCTTTGGAGAAGAGGCACTACTAGTCGCTCTTTCTATGTCGTATGTCACCTCTATGTAGGCCTTGCAATTGTCAAATAGATATAGATCTTCTCCAGTGACTTTCTTGAACACCATACATCCTTTCAGATGTAGGTCATTTTGAGAGTTTCATTACTCAAGACCTCTATGAAGAGAGCTGATAATCTCTCATCTTGCAGTAGCTCTCTCACAAGACAGATATCTATCTATATATTGTTTGAAGCGAAGCAGAGCTTCCTTAACTTTTTTGTCCTTTTTCTATTTGAAAGTGTAGATCTGTGACACTGTGTTGTGCTTGATTCCCCTTTTTGAGATCTCCTCTATTAATTCTTACAAGAGTTGTGCTATGTCGAGAAAATTATCTCTATTCATGGTTGGAACCAACACAAGGCTGTTCCTTCTAATGTCAGCCCAATCCCTCATACTGAGCATGAAAATCTGCAATCTGTTCAGCTTGCAATTTTTTTTTGAAGAGTGAGACATGAGTATATATGGATCCCCTAATGAACTGCTTGTCTTGACACAATGGGCCACTTAATGTGGTCTTAATCATTATCATTAGGGAAAATTTGCAGTCTCAAAGGGCCGTATAAGGAGGTTTGACTTTGTCTCTGTGGGAAACCCGTTGAAGTACATAAACATATCATTGGAAAGATCTTAGAAAGTAGTTTTTTTATTTTCAGAGTCCAAAAAATTTGGAGTTGAGTTGTAGAAGTTATGGCCTCCCCCTCTGAAGCTAAAATGTAGGGAGAGATTCCATTTATAACACGAAGTTGTCACATCAAATAATGGAATCTTCTAGAACAGAAAGAATTTGATGGCAATATATATAATAATGGATATATCTTGATGAGTACATTCTAAGTCCAAAAGATTTGACAAGTGCTGATCTCATTCGTAAACATTTTACCGTGCGCCCGTTTTGGACAGGAGAGGAAAAGTCAAAGTCCTTATAGGGCAGTTTGCAATTAAGGGGCTTTTGCTTTTCCTTAAGTAGCTTAGAGAGCCTCCCATGATATGAAGGAGAAAGGTTCTAATTCCAAGCCACACAAGGTAAATACTTTTTGGAATAACATAAGTCAAATTATGGCCTTATGGTCATAGGGTGCTAATGCCATAGGTGAAAATTACATCATTTCCTATGACTCCAATTAATTAAAGTCTTGTAGAAGTTAATATAATGATCTTTGGCCTTAAGATCATAGAGATTTTTGTGGATAAACTTGTGTGGCCATATGTAGGATCATACAGTGCCAATAGTATGGCTTCATATGGCCATACTTTGTTGAAGTGTGACCAAAGAACAAACAGATCTCTATGTCCCAAAGGCCATAAGGTGCCATTTCTAAATAGAATGAAGGAACTTTAATAATGTAAATAAGAATGTTATTTTTCCTATAATACCCATGATTTTTATTGAAGATATCTATACAGGGATCTTAAGTGCCTTGTTAAAAACCTTAAGATCTTAGGACACTTATTATTAACCACAATCCGTAGGTATCTTATGGAAGAACAAAAGCCAATGTATTGCACTAGGTTCATGGGGTGTTGATAATATAAAGTGAATATCTCCTAAGATTATAACATAACATATGTCCTTATGGCCATGTAGATTGTCCTTGATGGTGCAATGGATACAAATTGTAAAACAACAAATATTTGAATCCATCAATAAACTAAAATTCAGCATTTGGAACATCAAAGTCAAAAGCTACATATAACATTGAAAGACAAATTTTCATAAGCACTCTAAAAATTACATAAAGAGATTTTTTAGATTCCATAATATTACAAAAATCTACTCGATCATCTCCTCAATGGAGATCTATTTGAGATTATAGTAAATATTTAATTGTTTTATATAACTCTTGGTCTCCTTTACTTTGATAGCAGGCTACTTGTATCCAAATGTTTGAGAAAGCATAATTGCTTCAATTCCTTTTAAGGCTCATAAAGGTTTCATACTCTTTAAAGGCTTCACTTTCTCTCAATCAACGATTAGGATTTTCTTGTCCAGACTTTGAGTGGACATTTTGCTATTGCTAGATCTTGCACTTTTTTTATCATCATGAGGATGGAAAGCTTCTGATAGTCTGCGTGTGCAGTAGGTTTTCCCTAGACAAACCAAATTTTTCTCTTTCCACTCTGCAACAACCTTGTGAACATGATTATAAAGTTCATGTCCTTGTACTATTGATGCTTGTCCATATATAAGAGAGCTTGTAATTGTGCAAATGTCATTGACACAATGATGAGCTTGAATATATGGCAAAAAATCCCCAAGGAGGATATTATCCTCCTTGCATCAACATTTAATGGTGGCAAAAAAATACAATTTAATGAAGGATTAACACATTCTTTTAATTGTGCATCATCTACTCAAAGCATTCTTTTTGCATCAATCCCAAATTTTCTTGATGCAATAGCCAATGGTTTGAAAAGTGCTTCTACTCCTGGATTATCTGGGCAAGTGATTCTTAATTCTTCACATGATTGACATTGTATTTGTCCCTAAATCATAAACCATGGAAAGTTTTCTCTAGCCTCCTTCTCTAGAATCTTGATGATGTCCATTACATGTGTATCATTAGTAGCTGACCATATTCTAACATTGAATGTAGAGTTTTTTAAAACTTAATGCATCCTTGTCCAAAAACAATATACTCATGTTGAAACTGTAAGATCTTAAGTTTTTGGACTTGTGCCACCATCATCTCAAAAGCAATCCAACCAAGCTCACTATTATAGTTAGCATTGGTCCGTCTCACTGGATAAAAGTTCCAAATCGCCATGCACCCCGGTTCCCAGATCTTGAGATACTAGAATTTTGTGGATGGATTCTTCTTATGACCTTCTATATGTTTTGGATCTTGCATCACCTTCTAATCCCATAGCATCACTCTTCAAATTCTTCTCCAATGACTACAATGATTTACCTTCAGGAACTTGTATATTTTTGTCAACTTCTTCAAGAGCTCTCTGGTTTCTATGAAGATCCATACAATCTTCTACTTCCATAGAATCACTCTTCAAACTCTTCTCCAATGGATGCAACGATTGACCTTCAAGAACTTGT